>NC_056741.1:1705372346-1705434846 GCF_019279795.1 Protopterus annectens | reverse complement strand
CTGGTTTTGTCATGTATAAAATAATATCATCTGCAAATAGAGACAGCTTTTCCTGGCTACCATACCAATTATATCCTTGAATTTCTGAGTCCCTTATTTTCTTTGCCAGTGATTCTAAATATAATGCAAACAACAAGTGGGATAGTGGACAACCTAGCCTGGTTCCTCTACTCAAGCAGAAGTTATCAGAGAGGACCCCACCCACTTTACCTTTTGCCTCCAATCTCACATATATACTTCTAATCAATCTTATAACTTATCAGGGAAAGCAAATGCTTCCATTTCCCTGCGCATGAAGTCCCAGTCTACTCTGTCAAATGCTTTCTCTGCATCGACCCACCAATAAAAGTGGTATTTTCTTACATTCTGCTTCCCTCTGGATCATCAAAGTTCTGTTAATATTGTCAAATGTTTGTCTCCTCTCCACAAAACCACACTGATCCATATCTATCAATTTTGGTATCACTTTTACCATTCTTTTAGCCATTATAGACATAAACACTTTATAATCATGGTTTAGTATTGAAATGGGCCTATATGAAGCTGGTTCCAATTGATCTTTACCCTCTTTAGGTATTACCATTACCACTGCCTGCTTCCAGGATGCTGGTATTTCTCCTCCTATTAAAATACTGTTAAATAAAACCTTCCAGATCTTATATCATTTTTTTCCCTCCTAACTTCAAACTTCCACAGGAATACCATCTATTCTTGGGAACTTTCCTGTAGATTGGATAAAGATAGTCATTTTTATCTCATCTCTTCCTATACTAACTGTTAATAATTGAGCCTCATCTGCCTCTAGCCTTGGCATATTTAATACTTCTATAAACATTTCCATTTGTACCTTTTCTTGATTTCCATATTCTCTGCTTTATACAAACTTTCATAAAATTTCTGAAATATCTCTAATACTTCTATACCATTTCTTATTATCTTCCTTGTTATAGGCTCCCTAAGCTTGGTGACAGCCCTTTCCCCTTTCTGTTGCCTGAGTTGTTGTGCTAAAAGTTTTTGTGCTCTACAATTCTTATCAAAAAACAGTTGCTTAACAGCAATCTTTCTAAACTTCTGCATATTATCGAGGTAATCCCTTATTTTGTGTTTAGCATTCCGCAGTTGCTCCTTTTCTTGTTCTGAGATATTCCCCCCTATTCTTCAATATTTTAACATTTGTCAGTCCCTCTAAATAATTCTTGTTACTTTGTAGCCATATCTCCCTTTCTTTTATTTCCACCCTAGTTTTAAACTCCACATTAATTTTATCCCACCCCCTAGCTATGTTTTCAGAAGAAAATTATATCCTCTCAAGTAGCTCCTGAATTAATTCCAAAACCCATTCTTTAAATTCCTGTCTTTTCAACCGATAGGTGGGAAAGCACCAGTGTCTCATTTTTATTTCATTACCTTGCATTTTTATTTTAGTTATTACTGGCACATGATCTGAAATAGCTATTGAGTATGTTTCAAGACCTTCAATTAAATGCACATGTTCTTGTGAGATATAAAATCCAACTAGCCTAGCCAAGTTTTTGTATCCCGGTGAATAATATGTAAATTCACTCCAAACTCCTAATACTGAATTCACATCTTCCATGCCAAACATTTTCATAAATTTCTTCAAAAATCTACCCTCCTTTGTTATATTTTTCCTTCTAGCCCCCAGACACATTTTCACTGTTGCAAACCAAATTCCAGTATTTATCTATAAGTAATATTCCTTGCTGAAAGCTGATTATTTCTCTAAGAATTTTCTTATACTCCATTATAGCAGTTTAGGGGGGGGGGATGTAAATGCATGCCAGTGTAATCTTGGTTCCTCGCCAGTATTGTCTTAGTACTATGCATCTTTCATTATTATCTTTTTTTTCTTCTTCTATCACTGTTGGAGCTCCTCTTGCAATTAATGTAAGTACTCCTCTTTTCCTTTGCCCCAGATATTCAGCTGAATAACCATTCTGGAAACCTTTCTTTATAAAATTCACATGTTCAGTTCTTTCCAGGTGTATCTCCTGTAACATAGCTATTTGCACTCTACATTTTAATATAGTTCACTACTCTTTCTTTTTTATATTTATCTGTAAGACCTTTCAGATTGAAAGACATTCCAGATAGCATCATTTTCTTACACAGTTATTATTACCACCTTTTATATATAACTTTTTTCTTAAATGTCTAGTTCCATCTTTTATGTTACATGCATATACTGTTCTGCAGGTTGGTCTTTTATACAGTTGTTTCTTCTCATACCCATTTGCACCTATGCCACATCTTACATAACTTTTTTTTTTGAAAGCACTCAGAACAAACAACCCCCCTCTCAAAAAAAAAAAACTAAAAACTATTAACTTAATAATAACACACAAAATTATATACATTTTCAAATATTGAAGTTTTTGCTTTCTATTAAGAACAAAAGTTCTAAGCTGATAGCCACACAGACAGGCTAGAGTTAACCAAAAAGAAGGTTAGTCATGCTAAGATGCATGGTACAGCCTGTGCTATTAGTAAGTGCTATTTGAATTTGTCTATCTTTATAGATCTCCTATCTGAAAAAACACTTGAATGCCTTCAGTGAACACTTTCTCCAAGCCATTGCACTTAATCAAATTTTCTTCTAGTGACATGCAAACCAGGCACAAAACTGATAAGGGTACTTTGTTTACCAGAAAAAGCCATATAATATTCAATATTCTTTTTCATTTACATGATTTGTAATAAACTTGTTACTGGATAACGTTTAGGGTTTTAACCCAGTCATTTCCCTATGCAAGCATGAGAATAAGTACACTGATTTTTCTTTTTTCATACTTTCTTAACCAGACCTTTCCTCTCTCCCCATCCCCCCTTTTTTTCATTGCAGTGCCCACATTTCTTAAAACTGGACAAAGAAAAAGAGAGAAGGGAGAAAAAGAAAAAAAAAAACAAAAGCACCTGTTTATATTAGTATCCCCATTGTATTAAAAAACTGAGAAAACTTTATTTCAAGTCTAATTGGGTATGCATTATCTTTAAAGCTCTCACAGCTGAGAAACCCCGATTGTTTTCAGAGAACATTATGTCATAGCCAATTTCTCTTTTCTTTTTTTTTTTCTTTGCCCTCAGCCAATCACTTTCCACCAGAAGGACTGTCTCCAGTTTCTCTTTATCAGATTGTCTCCATGGAGACATGAAGACAAGGTGCAGAATTGCTACTTAGTATACATACATGCAGTTGCTAGAAAACGCCTCACAATATTCAACATTCCTCCTCATTCACTTGCTGTCTCCCTAACCAATCAATCCAAGGTCTTTAATCTGTCATTTCCCCATGCAAGAATGAAAAAAGCCCATTAATTTTAACTTTGTTATGCCTTTTTAACCAAGTTCTTTTTTATCATTGCATTGCCTATGTTCCTCAAAACTGTACTAGAAGAAAGAGAGAAGCGGGGAGAAAAAGCAAAACAACAACAACACCTGTTTACAATCCTCATTACAATTAAGAATAGCATGCAAAGAAAATCATGCACCACAAATGCAGTACCATTAAGAAAAGAAAGTGTTTTCTATACTTACAGTTAGCTTTCACTCCTCTCTTCCCCTCTACAAAGCATTTTTCTGAACATTAATGACATGAAGTAGGGCATATACTTTAGAGTCTCCCCCACAAATCTGTCATATTTCAGAAATATAATTATTGCACTATAATCCCACATTAAGTTACAGGTTTTATTACTGTTCTTCTCCATCACCCAAATCCTGTCTCTGCTCTATTTCCAACATACTCTTGATTCTTCTAGTCAACTCTCATGCTCCTTCGTTCTCCCCAAGAATTTCTGTTGAAATACTGGAAAAGGTTTCACAGGCACAGTCTCTCTGTGGTCTTTATTACCAGAGGAACAAGATGCAGAATATCCCATAGTTTCACAGCTCACTTTTTGTTGGACAAACTTTTGTATTTCCTCCTTAGCATGCACTTCATCAAAAAATGATTTTGTCCCTCCAGGGAAGAATAACTTGAAGACAGTTGGATACAGCAGTTTGAATCTCACACCTGTGTCTTGACATTCATTGAATAGTGGAATGAATTTACTTCTCTTTTGCCTGGTGTACAAGGAGAACACTCTGCTGTCTCCCACTTTTAGTATTTTGTCCTTCTGGTCAGAATCAACTCCTTCTGCTAGTAGGATTTCATCCTTACTATTAAAGGTCTAGGTTGCTTTCTTATAGTTAGGTTTGGAGCATACACACAATGTGCTCTTTCAATTAACAACTCCTGTTATGGAATACCAGTCCAGTTGCTTATTTGTGGTTTCATAAAATTAACGCAGTCTGTTCTTTCCAGCTTCTGTGTTATAGCTGAAAATCTCAGGTTTTCCCTATGTGCCCTGTCCTCTAATTCTGTTATTTTTTTAAACATCCCTTCCTGAGCAGTCTCATATTCAGCCAGCCTTTCCTTCATTTCAACCTCTGATTTTTGCAGCTTTATCATCTCATCTGAATATCTGTTTAAAGCTTTTTCCATTTTTTTCCAGAGTTTTGTTTGTGTTGATATGCTCTATCAGTATTTTGTTGATTTTAACCAGGTCTATATGCAGTTGCCTTATATCTTCCTGTAGGTTATTGGAAGTCATGTCTGAAGATTGCATTGCTTTTTGCTGAACAGCTGCATACCTTTCCCCAGTTGGTGTTTCTTCCTCACTTTTTGTAGCTGTTTTTTTCCAGGTCTTCTGTATTTCTTTATTCCTGTCATCCAGGTAGTGCACTTACTAGCCAGTTACTGAAATTTACCCATAAACACAAGTCTACTGGCCTTCTCTGCTGAGTTTCTGTTTCACACTGGGAGAGCTACAAAGAAGCTATTACTCAGTGTGCAGCATCTTGGAAGTCCCAATTTCAAACCACTTTTGATAGTTGTCTAAATAATAGCATGACCCAGCTGACTGTCAACCTGGATATGGTACAGAAATTGTCTGACTGTCCAGGAGTGGGCTGATGACTACAGATGCAGGGATAAAGTGAACAAAATAAAGGAGAGACATATTATCACTGGCTGGTTCCTGAGTGATGCAAATTATAAAAGCTATTTAAAGAGCATGGTAACTCATCTGTCTCACTGTTAGTGGAGAAGCAGATAGTACAACTATATACAAAACTAGTGGTATTAACTGAAGGTAAACTGATAGGTCCTGGGTTCATTTGTGAATGAGTAAGTCAAAGCCTAATCTGTACTGATCTCCTAGTTAAATTGGAAGTCCTGCTTGTAGTTGAAATTATGGTTGTTTACTTGTCTGCATTAATTGTCTGGGTTTATAAGTTAGCTAAGTTAAAAGCATTTTACCTTCATTTACCTATAAGCCTTTGACAATCTTTTTTTTTGGTTTTCCATTTATCAAAGATTTAATTTCAAAAACAATGAGCAGAAAAAGCTATAAAAATAAAAGAATGTCTTACTTCTACAAACTGCATTCTGCCCCCTCCACGTTGTGGGGACAAGCCTCCCACATACCCCAAAATTATATATATCAACTCCATGGTCTCATCACAGTAGAAAAAAGGGGAGACCCTGAGAAGTTCAAAACTGAGTCTCACAATACAATACAATGCACTGTCATAAAACTCACCTCAGTGTAAACCTTTCACTGAAAAAAACAGAACCAAAAGGTCAGTGATGACTCACAGGTTAGACAAATAGATAGAGATATTAGTACTTAGGCTTTCGTGGGGATTACAAACTAGTTGCACATTGTTGCTTTGGGTTTTGCAGGTTGGTGGTGTTGGTTGTTTAAACACTCCTAACTAGCACTTAACTAACTACCTTATCAGGCCTGGGTCCACTGATGACTGTAAAAGAAAGCCAGATCAACTTATCTTAATGCTGACACCAATGTAGTGCACCTGTAGTTACCCATAGGATTAGACTGCTGCAGGAACTACAGAAACAAACCTTTTTCAATCTTGTTAGAGACAATCCTCAGGATTCATGAAGCTTGGCGCAAGGCCAGCATTAGGCTTGCACCGACTGTGTGGCGTGCAGATGGTGCAGTAGCACCATATGCATATTAATGAAGGCGCGCTGCCACCACATCCACGTGCATAGGAAACGTGCACGAGTGCATGGGGCGTGTCGAAGCACCACACGGAGGCATGCACATGTTGGCTGTTTACATGCAACCTAAAATGCTGAATATTACAGCCTGCCTTCAATAGTAATCACACCTGTCAGTGTCCATGGATACTGAAACATATGCAACGCATGCAAGACAGTTCTTGCGAACACAAAAATAAGAAGAAAACACAAATGCACATAGCCGAATATTGAGTCCCCATCCCTCGAACAAATGACATTTAAAACCCCATGCCAGTATTATAATGCAGTGTTGATAGTTATACCAAGTGGAAGCGAAACACATCGTGTTAGCGCGCCGCCAATAGCTAAGTCTAGCCCACTGGTCACGGTTACCACCTGTCCTACATTGTGAGGGACAGTACCCATCTGGGCAGTTGTGTCCATACCAAAACCATTATAAATGTAAAAATATCCTGCGGCCGTATGACATAATTATGTCCAACATCTCATGTAATAGTCACATACAATAGTTATTTCCATATGTAACATACCTACATGTTACAAGAAATAGAATAAGCAAGTAAACAAAACAGAAGAAGCATCTAAACTGCTACAACAATAAGCTTACATTTAGGCATAAAACAATAGTACTATCCATTGTACTGACCGTGGGTATGTGTTGGCCTGTAAAATCTGATGCGTGTCTGGAATATATCCCATCCTGGCAATATGAAAAGGTGGCAACCCTACCAATGGTCAGAGCATTCGGCCAAAATCTGCCCATTTGTGGTCCAAGCAGTCCTTATCAGGATGGGTCAAAGATGAATGGCTATTACCCGGGTCTACCTACCATGTCGTGAAAGATAAGTATTTGCGTGTACCTATGCGCGTGATGTACAGCATGTGGAAGGTGAAAAATGCTAGGGTAGTCCTCACAACCATACAGGTACCAGAGATATGTAGTGTATGCAATGTGTTCCCTTGACCATGCCATGGGCCATCAACCAGAGAAGGGATGGATGTAGTGTGTGGAATATTGGTGTGGGGGGACGGGTAATGTAATAATCTGCAAAGGGGAGACTGTGTTGGATGCACAATAGGTGAACTGGAGGTGTATGAGGGAGCAGTGGGTGAATCAGAAAGAAACACAAAGAACAAACATACACATCTGCAATACAACCTGACAGGCCATACTGTAGAACACAATCACACAAACATATGAATATTAAAATGTGCGATACACATGTACAGAAACGTCACCGGCACATACCCACATAATAGTCTGGACTGAGCCTTCCAATTACATCACACCTGGATGCATAATTGAATACCCATCATCCCCTCTACAGCACACAACCCCCCATTCCTGAACGTCCACCAAATCCAGCCATGCTCGGGCTGCTAGCTTGGCGCAGCTATATCTGCACATAGTGACCACTACTCATATCTAGTAGGCAGTGTCACCTTAGGCAGTGTCAGGATTGCAAACTATGTATCCCTTGCATGTAAAACCCTATCACATTTTTGTAAATCCAAAAAAATCGAAGGTTATTGTCTTGCTCAATTTTTGGATATTCCTTATGGGATAAGTATCCTGTGTAAACATCAGACTTGGTATCACAACATGATGTCCAGTCCTGCAGACATCTGGGCACAAGTTGTATGTGCAGTAGTGGTTCACGAGACTGCTCAGCCTCCAGCCCGTCATGCAGAACCTACTACCCGGGATTAAACACCTGACCATGATACACGGCTCCCCACATGAATTATCAAGAAAATATACTTTACACATTCGCATAGTGGCAGTTGGATATAGGGTGATTAAGGCGCTGACATAAGCAGGGTACCTCCTGTCCCACTTTGTGAGGGACAGTCCCTGTTTGGGTAGGTGCGTCCTGACCAAGAATGATACAATGGCAAAAGTCCTGTGATTGTAGGAAATAACTATGTACCATATTTCATGTAACAATTGCCTAAAACAGTTATTTCTGTACGTAAAATATGTAAATCTTACAAGAAACAGAATAAGCAACTAAACTGCTACAAGAATAAGCTCTCATCTAGGAAAATAATTAAAGTTCTAAACCTTGTACTGACCATGGGTATGTGTTGGCCTGAAAAATCTGATGTGTCCCAAGTATATCCCATCCTGGCTATATGAAAATGTGGCAACCCTACCAATGGTCAGAGCATTCGCACAATAACTGGTCAGCCTCTTAATCCCCCCTAAAACCAGTGACCTTTGGAGGAAAGGTGTTGAATGACACTTGAATGAATAATGACAATAATTAAGAGTAATAGACGCTTTTAACTTCAGAAAATAAGTATTAATACATATGCTCTGAATCTGTCAACACGTTTCAAGTTAATAATACTAATATTGTAAAAGTGTCCATGATTGTCCCTGATTTGTCCTTGCCTTGTCCCTGTCACTGTTGAAATTAGTCCCTGAGTGGTTGAGAGGTCTGTACACATATGTGCACCAAATAAACTGTCACATTTGTTGCCATTACTGTTGAATAACCTGTAGTGAAATCATATATCCTAACTGCCATCCATGCGGAATGTACCACGGATGGTGTAGTGGTCAAACCGGTGACTAATGTGTGTCTGTTTCTGGGTCCAAGCCATGTAAGGGCCGCTAATTTTATGTGATGGACAGAATAATATCCTTCGGATATAGGGATGTAAAGGCAGCGGGGATGCGCGGCGGGCATTCAACTGTATGGGAAATGTAAATAGGTATGTAGGTGTATGTATATATATATATATATATATATATATATATATATATATATATATATATACATATACACACACACACACACACACATATATATATATATATATATATATATATGTGTGTGTGTGTATATATGTGTGTGTGTGTGTGTGTGTGTGTGTGTGTGTGTGTGTGTATAGATATATATCCACAGACATGAAATATATATATATATATATATATATATATATATATATATATATATATATATATTGGAAGAATGAACGCCGTAAGAATAAAGCATACACAAGGGTTGTGAAGTGAATCTAGAGCAACTTCGGTATTATATAGTGCTTGCAGCATATGTCAGATAAAGCTGCCCAAGAGTGAGCAGAGCACTGCTATTCACACCAGAGGCAGGGTTCTACCAGTGGGCATAATATCATTGAACTGCTACGTCTACATTACACACAGACGGAATGTAGTTCATGTTGTGACCACCTACACTTGTAACCCGCAAATGGCCGTAATCCATAACACCAGGAAATGCACGTATGTGCAAATATAAATGGCGGGAGACCCTGTGAATACACGAGGTGGTACAAAATGTGTGTAGGGCCCCAAATGCTCTGGAGATGGCAATGTGTAAAGGTGTGTCATGGCTGCGATATCAAGTGGATAATGGCTGCTACATGTGGAAACTCAACACGGGTGAGGTGGAGAAACTATGGCTATGCGATTATGGATCCAGGAGTGCCAGGGTTGGTTGCACCGGTTCCAATGGACCGGCCCATGTAGGTCGACTAGTACGTAATAGGTATATATGCATATGCACATGCAGACAACAATATGTTGAAGTACATTCTCTGTAACACATGCACTCCATTTATTGACATAAATAATATGAATGTGCAAAGACAAACAAATACAGTAGCTGGAATAATAGGCTGTGCAGATGAGGAACAGGTCATATGACACTGTATCACATCCCAATTACCATCGGTAATCCATACATGAACATATTGCGACATCTGTCCGCTGTATACCGTGCTAAATACCGATTACAAGTTAACCGTAGTGAAGTGTCTGTGTCATATTGACTAAGGCAATAGTATGCTGTTGAAGCGGATATAAAACCCAATACGCATGCGTAAGTGCGTATGGCCGGGAAATGTATTGGTCAACGGACACACAGATGTATATATATGTATATATATATATATATATATATATATATATATATATATATATATATATATATATACATTCAACATATATAGATATATATACACATATATACCCAAAAACTATATATATATATATATATATATATATATATATATATATATATATATATATATATGTATATATATATATATATATATATGTTACTGTAGATATACACATGTACATAACTAGGTTACTTTACAGCAATTATGGGTAACATATGCTCAGACCAGGCATATGTTAGTGGGAGGTCCAGTAAACAAACGTTTACCTCCCACACCTCCCCAGCTAGGCCAGTGAGACATGCAGACATGTAATAAAGGTAAATACACTGCTGCTTTTCAGACCACCTGGCAGGAAAGTACCAGTGGGAGAGATCTGCAAGGTCTACACTTTAAACATGGATCATGGGGTCCCTTGCAGGACAAGAAAAATTGCCTTGTAGTCGAACCTGTGATCATTGATGTGACCAGGATGTAGCTGTACACGGAACAGTAGGTTGTGCAAGTCTGATAACACATGGGTTGACAAAACGTACGACATGTGTCCTAAGATGGGAAGAGTGGGCAGTGTGTAGGGCTGTGTTCATACCCCAGCTGCGCTCACAGTGAGGATGAGTCATGAGTGCTGTAGAGGGGTGTCAGGTATGGGAATCATGGGTATGCAATAATGGGTGTAAGTGTGCAGGTGTTGGCTGGCAGAGATGTACTAGGCCCGCCCCATGGAAGTAATTAATATTCCTATGTGGGCATAGCAGATGCTCATACCTCCCAAACCTGAAGAGCATATCTACTGGATAGTCCGTAAACCATTGGGGGAACACATAGGGACTAAATCAGTGCCCTGTACCCAATTATCATGGACGTCCGTGATTACGAATCAGAAGCTAACACAGTCCTGACTAAACCCTTCCAGAACTAGTGATATTAGGTGGACAGGTGGCAGAATACACGTAATGACTTATGACAACATGTATGAGTCATAAACAGTATGTACGTCGACAAATGTGAACGAATACATATGCCCTGTGACTGTCAATGTGTCAGGTTAATAGAACAAATCATCTAAATGTGTCCCCTGAGGGTGTTATGCAGTGTCCCTGATACAGTGTTCATTCTCCCCCATTCATATGTGAGGTCTGCTACTGTTGGAAAGCGCATATTCTGCCAACTACCTAAGGTAGATAATAGCATAATAGGTTGGGGTTACCACCTGTTCGCCTTTGTGAGGGACACTCCCCTCTGGGCAGTTGTGTCCTGCAAAATTAATGTTATTATGGCACATGGCCTGTGATTTCGGGCAAAGAATCCATATATTGTCTGTAGTGGTTGCATAAAATGATTATGTTGTATCTGAAATACCTAGATGTTATAGGAAACAGTATTAGCAACTATAATGCTACAAGAATGACCTTTACTTATGCAAACCGGTGAAGTAGTCACTTTTCTACTGGCTGTGGGTATGTGTTGCCTTGCCAAATCTGACATCTCTACATATAGGTCCTATAGGACTGCCACCTTTCCAAATGGCCAAAGTGGGACCTGCTCTGTAGAAATGTCAGACATACCAGGTCAGAACATACAGTCGTGCATAGTACAGAAATATACGTATTAGCGCAAATCAAAGCTTAGTCCAGCAGCAGTCAAGTTGCTTATGCTACTTCACATAACATATAGAAGTGTCATATATACAATAACTGGTACATGCAACTATTAGAGAAACGTAGAATATAATATTGTCCTGCAATCAGGACATTTGCTATGCCTAGATTATTTTTGCATGACACATACGCCTAAGGAGGGACTGTCCCACGCAAAGTGGGACAGGTGTTAATCCTAAAGTCTCACTTCAGACAATTTAAAAGGTAGAAAACCTACAATAGGTCTGCGGTAGCATGACCCGGCAGACGGATGTGGTTCCAAAAACACATTTACTTGTCTGCATTGCAGAGTATTGGTTCTCATGTATCAGCCAGATGGGAGCAGATTGTATGAGGAACACACATATAATATGATTAACTCACTGGACAGGCTGCCGATTCCATACAGTCGAACGCCACGCCATCGCCTAATGGTCAGCCATACCCGATAATGTAATCATGTAGTCCGATGTAATAGGCATCACAAGGGATCGGGCCCACCCAGCGTGAGTGACAAATGCAAGCACCAATGTCGGTGCATGTGCAAGTGAGGGAGCGAGCGAGTGTAAGCGTGTTTGGCTACCAGTATGCGAGTATTGCACTGTTAAAGAAATGTGGAGTCTAAACAAGTTCAAGAAGCTGTAACCAGAAGTCAGCAGTGCTTAACACCATGCAAACCCACACACAACCTCTCCCAACTTCTGCAATGTGCCTTACTCACTCCTTAGCCAATGGCCTTGTTCTGGCCACAAACAAAGAACCGTCCTTTGCAAGTGTTGGTAGCAACACCCTGCACTCACAGCTAATGTGAATTACCAATACACCATGGCAAATATACAGACAATAGACAGTACCACACACATACCATACAGCACAGTCATCCAACAATATAGCAATGTACTGGAAGATATGTCCGGACCACTGGTGTTTGCAGACCTGGCTGTCTTGTGCTTAAGTGTGTGAGCATGCCCAGTATGACCATTACGCATGTTGTCAACTGACATTACAATCATACCTTCATGTGTTTGAGCATGCCAAGTATGGTCAACTGGATTGCATGTGTTACATGTCCAGGTAGTCAGTACTGTGGTGCCAACCTCTGCATTGTACACTGACAGGTGGTATGCTGTGTCTGCAGGGTATCCATTGGTCATGTGGCATTGACTGTTGCTACATTTCTGCACAGCGTGGGGGGACATCCAACTGTATCCACGTTCCTACACAGCACTGGGGGGGCACACATGACTGTTACAGGTGTACGTTGGAAGGGGGGCACAGCTGACAGTTGAATGTTTTTGCTACTACTGTACTGGTATGTCAGGTACTTCATGTCAGTGAGTTGACCTACCTAATGTGCTGTCTAGAGGCATACCAGTGTACTCCAGATCTTAGGTTTAATTACCAACATATTAGTTTCAGACGTCCTAGCCTTCCCAACCTACATCCAACTGCCTGGCCTGCTGTAGTGTGTCTGTGTCTGTTGGGGGGCGTCATCCATTGGGCATATTCAGAAGCCATTGTACAGCATTTGTCTGTGTTGGTCTACAACCGTCCAGCTGGTTGAGACTTGTGTGGGCTGCATGGTCACACATGATGTTCAGCCCATTACCTGCAGTGGGTTAGGACACCCTGTGGACTACTGGCTACTATTGTGACCCCAGTATGTGCTACAGATGTCATGGTGCCACTATGGACGTTTACTGTCTGCTGCCCTAACATTCGGCCACCAAATTCCCTTGCATGCTCACATCCATACCATAGCTACAGGTAAAAACACATTCTAATACAACTGTCAATTGGTAGGTTGATTGACTTACCTTGAGGGTGTGCCAGACTTGAGGATGGTGCTGGAGGGCTGCCTATGTCGGATGCACACAGTGCACTTCCTATACATGGCTGAGCACAGGTAGTGGCATGTTTGATATCCCTTTTACTGTCTGTGCGAGTCAGAGAGTGTGACATTCCCTGGGTACCTACTGTGTCAGTGTATATGCTATGCATTGCCTCTTTACCACGGCCAGGTCATACTGGGCACGCCTCCTTCCACCTACTGGGTCCGGCTCAGGTAGTTCCTCCTCCAAGTCATTCTGTGCCTGTACAGCCTTGGCATTGGTGGGGGGCTGTGTGGCCCTGCCCCATGCTATTCCTGCTGCAGCTGTTTCAGCAGGATCATATTGTGTAGCATAGCACATACCATAACAATTTGGGTGCATGTAGCTGGTGAATACTGCAAAGCTCCACCGGATGTGTCTAGACACTGGAACCGTGACCTGAGCATCCCAAACACATGCTCAATTATATGTTTTGCTTGTGCGTGTGCCTCATTATGGCATAGTTGTTCAGGTGTGTGTGCATTTCTGATGGGTGTCATCAGCCACGGCTCCAGTGGGTACCCAGCATCCCCCACTAGGTGACCGTAGGGGATGTCCATATTGGCAAAAGTGTGGTACAGCTGCGTCAGATGCCATATATCGGAATCGTCATAGCTTCCAGGCAGCCAGCACACACATTCAGTATAATGCCCTGGGCATTGCATACAACCTGGCAGTTGATGGAGGAGATGCCCCTGCGGATAATGTAGGCCCTACCCTGCTCACCGGGTGGTGCTTTGATGCATACGTGCGTACAGGCTATAGCGCCCACTACCCCAGTGTAGTCTGCCATTTGGTGGAAGAGACGCATATTGCTGGTCAACACCTCACGTGTGTTGAGGAAATGTACGTGCTCACTGGCATGTGGTGACATGGCATCCAGGAACTGGTGGAATACTCTGGATGCAGATGCCTGTGAGATCCCCATGATATCCCCAGTTGTGCTTTGTGAGGTACCTGTGGCTAGTATGCCTAGGCCTACACATACTTTGGTATCCACTGGGATGGGTTTCCCTCGGCCTGTTTGATGTGTCAGGTGTGGCCGGCACAGCTCAACAATCTGCTGTAGGAGGTCTCTGTCTACCCCATAGTGCTCCACTATCTCCAGCTCATGTAGCCCCTGGTAGGTTACCCTGGGTCTGTACAGTCTTCTCTGTCTCCTCACTGAGGGTTGTTCGGCAGCATTCACATCCTCACCACCCTCAGCCTCCTGCACATGTTGGTCTATGTTGCCTGCTGCAGCCCTTCTCATTTCATTGGATTGTTTTGTAAAATTTCCCCGCATGTATACACCAGTGGTGTAGAGTGTGGAAAAAACCCATGTGTATGGTGCTTGCTCACTTTATTGTAGTATTCTGGGCCAGGCTGGGCCTGTAATCTGCTGATTGTGATAATTATCACCTGTTTGCCCAACTTGTTCACCTTGACTACTCTCCTACTGCTGTTGTCCCTCCCAATTGCACTAGGCAGGTATAGACACACCCCTAGCTTAGGTGTGCTAAGGCAGGAGCAATCCCGAGACACAGGGCTCCAATGTACGTACAGTATGCTGACCCCCCCCCCCATGCTTTCACCTATATTCGAGTCCTGCACCCGGCTATCTATACACATACACTCTTGTGATCTGCATCACACCGTGGGGATAAATGGGATTCACTATTTTCCACCTCGTTTGCATAGTATTGTCTTCTAATGCATAGTTACATGACCCATACTGAGCCTCCAAAATAATAACCACTGCTTACTGTCGTGCAGATCCACACACAATTGGTTAAAAACACCTTACTATCACCGTATTCGATGTCCCTTGTTCTTCCCAGCAACAAAATAACTGGTCTCTACTCAACTCGAACCCGGGAGCCTGCACACCACAGACGATGTGCTTTGCCAGTAAGCCATGGCAGATATACATACATCTGAGGTGATCACGTACAGATCATCCAGCACAGGCATTCAGCCGTATAGGACATGTATTCCATCATGTAGATTTATGTGTGCTAATGTCCACACACACACACACACATATATATATATATATATATATATATATATATATATATATATATATATTTATTCACACATATACATATACACAAACATATGTAGATATAGAATATATATCACAACAGCAGACCACATGACACCAAAGCTTTAGACAAGAATGAAAAGGAAACCACGTGCGCCTCCTGCATTATGTACTGGCATTATGATCAAGGCAAGTGTGTTTCGTTGCGTCACACAGGTCAGACTGTATTAAGGGCAAGATTAGGGCTGCTGACATTTACTCACCAGACCTATTGGCGAATGTATGTGTATGTCTTGCCAACCCAGTCTCTTGGGCGATTGTGACATTTATGGACACTATACAGGAAAACAACAAAACACGCTCAACACATCCTGGAGCTAGCCACTCACAGATACCAACACATAGGATATGACTGCCAGACACACACACCTGTCATGCCTTGGAATAGCATACCTTCCTGTCTATTCTATCACATTACAGCATTACGCAGTTACAGGACATGCTACAGAGATTACTGGGACACAGCACTCCCAGAGGCATACTTCTAGGTGGGTAACATCATCAGCAATGGAAAAGACACCGATAGGGATTGTATGGAGTGTAAGCAGTCTAAAATCATTATTCTGTCCCCAGGCAGACGGAAACACACACACACAGTTGGCATGGCTGGGATTAGAACACAGACCTAACTATCTTATCACACTGCAGCATTACACAGTTACAGAATGCGCTACCAAGATTACTGGGACACAGCACTCCCAGAGGCATACTTCTAGGTGGGTGACATCATCAACAATGGAAAAGATGCCGATAGAGATTGTATGGAGTGTGAGCAGTCTAAAACCATTATTCTGTCCCCAGGCAGATGGAAACACACACACAGTTGGCATGGCTTGGATTAGAACACAAACCTAATTACCTTATCATACTACAGCATTACGCAGTTACAGAATGTGCTACCAAGATTACTAGGCCACAGAACTCCCAGAGGCATACTTCTAGATGGGTGACATCATCAGGAATGGAAAAGATGCTGATAGGGATTGTATGGAGTGTGAGCAGTCTAAAAGCATATTACTTTCCCCAGGCAGACAGAGACAAACACATGCCAGTGTTGTGATCAGGACAACTGCCTATCTACAGACCACTATTACAATACTACATAGATACGAGCCATGCCACAGACACCTACACCTTTCAAGACTGTCAATATGACCTTCTAGGAATGCGGACATTGACATGGATGCTGGCAGTTACAATGTACATACCTGTAAACCAGTGTGATCAATGTAGGAATCCATCCTGAAGTGGGGTATGGCCATCTATTGCTTGGACGACCACTATCGCTATACAGGGTTACAATGGACATGCCCATACACATAGAGGCACATAACTGACACAAGGTGTCACTGGGCATGCTCACACACTTAGTAGCACACGGCCATTTGGAATGCACTATGTGTCCATCTACACAACGTCATACCGGGCATGCTCACACACTTAGTAGCAAAGGGCTGATTTGTATGCACTCTGATTCTAAACATGGAAGGGCACAGTGGTGTCGATAGTTGTCATTGTTAGCATGAACGCTGCACTACATATATCTGACACCGGTCTTCTACACAATGTCTGCTGCTGTCCGTCACCTTAGATGTATCAGTCTAAACCTAGCACACTAATACCACCCGTGGTGATGTCCTGCCAGGAGTGGCTACTTCGTCCATATAGTGCCATTCATAGACGAATGTCCTGAGACCAGGTTAACACCCTGACACCTAGAGGACAACTGCATTGTATGTGTATGCTAAACAGTGCTAGATGTGTAGCGTTTGTAATCACAGCTGCCAATGTAGATCCAACAATGGGGAATACTGACATCTGTGCAGTGAGGAACACCTGGCTGAAAGCTCAGTTGTGCACAATAGCACTACCACCGTATACCTCGGATTACAGACATGTGGGCCATAACACCATTGCGGACTGCTCCAGGTGATGGTGTCCCCACGTACATGAAGGCCACTCACATGTACTGACCAGTACACCCTCAAAAGCCATCACAGATGTGTCAGGTGCAGATCACAATGTCAAAAGCTGCATTCTAGGATGTAGCCCTCAGACATCACCATGTCCTTGGACCAGCAATACACATCCATACATGTGGTAGAACATATATTAGTACAACACCTTGTGACCCATGACCAGTGGACTGTACCTAGCTCTACAGTAACTGTGCAGACTACCCATGTACTGACACAGTTGCATCATATATTATGCAATCAATGATACCACTGTCCGTAACCAGGTCAGCTGTACACATAACAGGGGCCCTGGGACATATACAGCTGTAACAAATGACTGTTGGTGTACACCAGTAAACACCCTCATGTTTGGATATGACATACATGTACCTGCCGTGGATATGTACATGCCCCCCACACACACAACACATATGTACGTAGCATAGCTGTTGCTGTCCTTCATGCAGACAGGTGGCTACAGCAATTACACACATGCACATAGAAGGTAGGTCCATGGCTGTTGAATGCTAACAGTACATGAGGTGTGATAGCAATGTTGACTAAGTTAACATTCCCTCTGTACTGCTTACCCATGACAACTATCATATCATACAACAGTCTGTGTGTCATGTATGTCATCACACATGTCCACCAATTGCAGTGCCTACAAACATGACTAAATGACAGGAATGTAGGACCTACAAACATGTACATGTAGTGGTGTGCGTTCAGCTACCATGCATGTGCAATAGCTGATGTTTGCAGGTGATCTGTGTCTTACTACAACATGCAGTTGCAATGCAGCCCCATCATTGCCAACTGTATATGGTGAAATACTGACAGTACAGTAAGATGTACATCAGGTATGGACAGATGTGTGGACATAAAGTGGTGGTCCATCTTTGCAGATGGATGTTTGCTGAAGACAGATCACAGGTGTGTCACAAGCCATCCTACCATAACATGTGCAAACACTAAGCTATGTTTCTGTTAATTGAAGGGGAAGACATGCAACCTACACAGCGGTCAGGGTGTCACTGACTGTAAATCACTTGACACCTGTAACACTTAAGACCTCCCATGTGCATATATCAGCACAATTGCCAAAGGTAGCATTGTACACATTGTAATGCAGGCAATACTGCTGCATGTCTGCCATATGTATCATAAGATAGCAGGTGTTTGATTTACAGTACTGCCATGTGCGTTTGCTTGTGTGTCCATATATGCCACGTATGGTGGGGAATACATCCCAATTGTTACTCACATCTCTGTACACTGTTGTAGAGATCTGTACATACTGCAGTATAGAAAGCAATACATAGGCAGGGGTGGGGTGTGTATCACACACATGTGAGCTATCTGTATGTGCATGACATAGGTGCATTCAATTGTGGACTCCACAGTGTGTGTGTGTGTGTGTGTGTGTGTGTGTGTGTGTGTGTGTGTGTGTGTGTGTGTGTATGTATGGCTGCCTGGTCCATGGAGTGAGGTTGTATGTTACCATAGTGAACAGATAGGACTCCTAACCCCTCCAGGTGATGCAATCTACTACCCTGTTGATGCTGTCAATCTTAGGCATTACTGACTACCTGTACATGTTCATTCTCTGTGTCGCATCATGTGGGTGCACAGTACTGTAATGGTGATTACCACATAGGCAGGGGTCCTCACCTCAACACTATCAAGTGTATGTGTGTGTTACAGTGTCGTTGACCCCGTGAGTGTGGGCATGTTACTGTGTCTGAATACATGTGTGCGAATACGTGTGTGTGTGTGTGTGTGTGTGTGTGTGTGTGTGTGTGTGTGTGTGTGTGTATGTGTGTGTGTGTAGTTGTGTGTTCTGATCCTGTAATGTGAATGTGTATTACTACTACATAGTGAGGCCTCAAGCTATCAACTGGTCTTTACCCTTGTCATCAGCTAGACCGCTATGTAAACTCCCCGCCCCATGTAACTGTACCTGTGATGTCACCCGGTATGGATTTCACGTCTCTAGCCACTGTAGCTTAGTACACAGCTCCCATGCTCCTGGATCAGTAGATGTGTAGACATCTTTGGAATGTCAGCCTTTCTAACAGTGAGGTTGAAGCTACATATAGCATGCTGGTATTGCCATACATGCCTGTGAGTAGTCCACATTTACACATGGGAAACTGCAAACACTGGTACTCAATGGCACTTGCAATTAGACCTGAAAGAGGGAAGCAGGACATCATTACCAACATGCTGTTACTGTTGTTACCAAGACACATACTGTGAACAGAAAACAATGCATTCTAAACCTGTACTACATGGTATGTCTGCTGCATGTCAACAGTACACAACAATTGTAATCTACAATTATCTCCCTATTCTGTTCACCCTGTGCATCAAACCATATGAGCATGTCCCTGCACTGATGGTGTGGATGACAGGGATGTGGTACAGGCATCATCATATGCACAGGGTGATAATGTTTGCCAGGGGCCTAGGCTGCACCAATGGATGACATCATGTGTGTGGGTTAGGGCCTGTGATCTAATTGACCATGAGTGGTTGTTATGCATGTGAGTGCTGCGGTGCTCTACAGATGTTTCTGGTGTGTGCGTGTATGTGTGCACACAGTTCTGCCATGTGTCTGGCCTACACAGGGGTATTATTGACAGCAGGTTTTACAGCTCACGGTGTCTGGCCACAGCCACGTGACCTGTGCCTGCCAGGGGTTGGACAGGCACTACCAGGCAGAGGTGCAGATAGGGTACTGTCCAATGACACATGTCCACTGGAACTGTGTCCCCATTGGGACCATCCAGGGCCACGTCCACATAGCCTGCTGTGTCCTGGTGTGGACAGCACAGCACCAGCTGCACTGCTGCTGCTACCACCACTATGGGAGCGGGCATGTGAGGTAGCTCGTTCACGTAGACCTGCACCAGGTGACATAGCTGGCCTACGTCCACGTGCCCTACGCCTCACTCCTACCAGATGTTCCAGCACAGACAGCTCACACTCGTGGATTGTCATGCCACGGTCAAGGATTTCAACTATATCACCCAATCATCTGTCCAAAACATCAGCAATCTGCTGTTGAGCATTTGCCAATGCCTGGATGTTGTCATTTAAAAAACGGATAGCAGCCCTCTGAAGCCTCTGCCCTTCTCTGTTCTGCCATTCAGCACATGCCTGTGCCGCCATTACAGTCTGAAACATGCGTCTGGTGACACCAGCTGCTGCGCTCTGTCCTGCAGTGGCATGTCGTCCAGAGGGCCTCCTACAAGCAGCACTGGCCACATGCCTGTGTGGCACATCTCCAGTCATTTGACTGGCACCATGGTGTGAATACACACCTTCCATAGCCACCACAATTTCCTGTTCCAAGCTACCACATGGTAACTGTCCTTCCTCTATGGCCACTGGTGATGGGGTATGTGTTGTAATGAGATCTGTGTGTGGGGATGAGGGGGATATAGGTGAAATGACAGCCAATGGCACAGATTCAGCCCCTGACAACCCTGCCTGTGCCTCAAGCATATGTTCATCATCACTGCTAGAGTCGGTGGGGACACTAACATCAGCAGGAGGGTAACGCACCTACATCACCTGTGAAGACAAACAAAGACTCTACATTACAATACAGACACATACACACACACACACACACACACACACACACACACACACACACACACACACACACACACACACACACAAACACACACCATGCATGTGATTTGACAGAATGCATGCAACATGCATGTGATACAGCAGACGGCATGCAGCTCAGACAATAATAGTGGTAGTTATCATACATCCCTGGGTTGCATACAGCAGCAAGCATGTGTCATAGCAGAAGCCATTCATTTCACACAATCATGGTAGTAAGCATGCATCCCTGTGTTACACAATGTGGACCAGCACAGGTTAACAGTACACATGGCTGATGTGTGGCATATGACGTAATCTGATGACATGTGCATTGACATGCATACATGTTTGACAAAATGGTGTCCTGTCACATGTACAGTGGTGTAATGGTGTTACATTGCAGTGTTGTCTGTATGCCCTACAGATAAAATGCACTTTTAGCAGATGTGCATGACCATTGAAGGGTATTATGAGGCGTCTATATTGCTATACAGTGTGAAGTACAGACACAGTGCCATTGCATGGAATCATGAGGCATCTCTATTGCTATACCATGTGGATTACACACACAGTGCATAGCCATGACTGTGTGCATACACAATACATATATACTGTGGATTGTGACCCACGTCGCTGAGGTGTATACACACTAAACCATGATGTGTAATGTGTGACACAGGTCACCGAAGGACATACGGATGACACCCCTGCACATCTGCAAACATATTTTAGCTGCCTGGCAACCATGTTCACACATGGCAGACTTGTCAATACACCATGTCCCATATGACATTTGTGTACCACACACATGAGGTGCATGGCTGATAGTGATGTCCAACAGCAGCAAGGGAAATGTACTGTATCTGTGGCCTGATGTGGTTGCCTGTGTATGTATGTGGATGCTGTACAGGTGACTACTGTCATGCTGTGACACAGTCATGATGTTCAACACATCTTATGTGGTCGAATGAAGTTTATTTATTATTTTATTTTACATTTGTTAACCGGGATGGTCCGACTGGATACATGTCCTTTTTCAGCGGAGGCCCGGGGAGAAAAGCTCCAACAGAGTTACATTGATAATTAGGTACAGTAAATGAGCTGAAAGAACTTAACAAAAACATAGGCTATTTACATACAAGTACAAGACTGCCATTACTATTTCTGAGATTACTACAAATGTAACATTATTAACATATTAGCAAGGACGGTAGGCAGTATAATGACATAGAGTTAGACAGGATACATATTTCTTTATCACAGTATACAAAGTACTTATCATCTTAGCTAGTTGTATATGTTTTAGTTAATGGCACAGAGCTAGTCTGGGTTTGAGCAAGGACATAGCCAGTGTGACTTGAAGTGGAGTTTTAGACTATTTTTTTGACTTAGAGAAGTTGCAAGCGTGATGTTATTTGGGAGAGAGTTCCATATTTTACCAGTGGTGTTGGCAAATAAGCATCACCACCTAGGTTGAGATTTAGTTGTTTGGACAAGGAGTCTGTTTGCTGAGCGAAGGCAGCTTAGATTGGAGTAGGGAGTCATTAAGTTTTTTAGTGCTGGGGTATTCTCAGGTTGTTTAAGGATTTTGAAGGCCTCTATGAGTTGGGACTGGTGAAGAAGGTGTGAGAATTCTATCCATCCAAGCTTTTTCAGGTTAGTACAGTGGTGTGTTCTGTAGGGTAGGCCTGTAATGAACCTGGCAATGTGATTATAGCAGGATGAGAGCTTGGCCAGATCAGATTTGTTAAGGTGAGTGAGGACAGGAGAGGCATATAGTAGGGTAGAGAAGGTGTGAACGGGCTGTGGCTGCCCTGGCATTCGGGTAAGGAAGGCTTTAATTCTATATAGGGTCCCAAGTTTCTTGTTGACTGACTTAATGGCTTGGTTGATATGTATATCAAATCTGAGTTTATTGTCAATGTTTACTCCTAATAGCTTTGTATAGGTGTCTGGGGAGATGATGGTCCCATTATTGGGTTTTATAGTGAAGTTTTCAGTTGGAGATCTATTGGTTGGGTAGAAGAGAAGTAACTTGGTTTTGTTTGGATTTAAGATCAGGAGATGGTTGGCAAGCCAGTTTTTGACTTTGGTGAAGCTATGTTGGGTGGTAGTTAGTAGATTTGCAAGAGAGGCATTGGAACATATTATAGTCGAGTCATCTGCATATTGAATGCAGGTGGCTTCAGGGATGACTGTTTGGATGTCATTTATGAAGACTGAAAAGAGGAGAGGTCCTAATATGGAACCTTGAGGAACTCCTATGGTATTTGGTAGTAGGCAGGAGAGCTTGTTTTGCCACATTACTGCTTGTTGTCTCCCAGTGAGGTAAGCTTGAAACCAGTCAAGGGCTGGAGTATCTAGATAGAGGGTTTAAAGTATATAGAAGTAACTGATGGTTTACCATATCGAAGGCTTTCGATAGGTCCAGGAAGAGAGCAGAGGATATTTTTTTATTATTCCGGTTAAGATTAATGTTTTCAGTAAAAGAGAGGAGGGCAGTGGTTGTACTATGATGGGGTCTGAATCCATGTTGAGAGTCTGTGAGTAGTTTATTTTGGGTTAGATAGAGCATTAGTTGGTTGTGCATGCACTTTTCCATAATTTTGGCAAGTGGTGATAGTATGGCTATAGGTCTATAGTTGGATAGTTTTGTGGATAAACCTCCTTTGTGAAGTTACGCCTCCACAAGCTGTGCACAGGCTTGTAGGATGTCCAGTGTTCCACATCTGCAGTATAACCATTCAACAAAGGCTATAGTTGGACCATGTGTAGCCAATGTACAACAGGGTATACACACAAACACATCACATCTACTGTGTGTTGCTACATGTCTCTGGCCATCCTCCATGGCCGTGTGTGAACATGTGTTGGCCAAATGGTTGTGATGGCCATCTATCTCACATGTCTGTGTTGTCCCATATGACATACACCCATAGATGTCAGATACTCCACTGTCCACAGGGTTATGCAGACAAAGGGTTGTATGTTTGGTATGTGGGGTATGTTTTATGGGATAGTGAGACAATGTTGCAGCTGGACCACTACATGTCATGGACATGTCAGATGGCACATCACAATGTGTGCACTCATTGCAGGGGCATATTCCACAATGCTGAATCCTGTGGGCTTCCCATACTCCAGCTCACTGTGTAGTACTGTTTGTGTACCCCACATGTGTAGTTCTGATGTATAGTACATATTCCTACATTGAACAACACCTCCACTGTTGTATGCACAGCTGTCCACACATCTAGCAATGACAGTTTCTGAGGTTTCATGTCGGTGTTTCACTTAGTTTGTAAGTATTGCTCATGGATAGCTAGTGTGATGGATTAAAGATGCGACTCGTATATTGTGACTGGACCATACATTATGTGTACATGTGTTAACTGGCCACATGGTGAATAGATCTGTGCATTAACATGCCTGATACTTGTAACTGTCTCACCTGCAATGGCCTGCTGTCTCTGTGAAATGCCAGCAGTACCTATATAGGGGTGACACAGCAGTATGATCATTATCCATGACTGTATGACAGCTACAGGGTGCAATGTGCATGTTAACACATTCGCCAGTGCAATAGGATATATTATGGAGTATGCACATGTGTGCATACACAGAGTAGCATACTATAGTATGCGGCATGTGTGTATACATGCCTTGCACATGATGTTACATTACATATTGTACAGTGACACATGCAACTATATGGGATATAATAGTTATATGTGCAGTAGTGACTTACCAGGCAACTCCAGGCTCGGTGGTTGAGAGACATCCACCTCCACGATGTTTGCTAGGGTTTGTGGATGCTGTTCTGATGGTGTCCCCAGGTTGGCTGGTAGCTCCTTGGTATGTGTGAGTGGGGACTGGGTTGGTGGCCCACCACCTGTTGCACCTTGTTTCCTGGTGATTGCATTCGCACGCTGATTCGCACATCTGATCAGGTCTGTGCAGTGTCTGCGTACCTGCTGGTATGTGCGGTTATGGCCACCCACATCATTAACCCTCTTGCAAAGTTCCTGCCACAGGTTATCACATTGCTATGCATGTTGTGGCACATGGCTAAACAAGACATAATAGTTGTTTTGGAGGTAAGGTATAAGGGCCTCATCCTCCAAGTGGATATAGGCTGGGAGCCTTGCTCATGGCATATCTGGAAGACATAATGATGGAGACAGGTCACAGTATCTCAGAGATGCACAGAGATACAGCTGCACATACATGTGTATCACATTTATTCCATATGAACAGTTGTCTTTGCAAATCTTCATGACACTGACACCACTGACATGTTTATGTCACACACATGTGATACCCAATGGGGATTGGATATTATCACCATATATGTGTATCACTTGATTACATTGCTCATACTCCATGTGGATGCTGTCTTGATGTGGGCATGTCTGTTTGCCTGTACTGGTGTTCTTACCTATCAGCACATGCCTGGATGTGTCCACATTAATGCTGTTGACCTTGATGCTGTGTATATGTCACATATCAACACATACACTGCCTTAACGGACATGACCTGTGACAATGCAGACATGCACATGGAAGCCTTTACATGCATGTGTTTTGCCATATACATCTACATGGCACTGTACAGCAGTTCAACATCCTGCCGCGTATCGCCTGTGTTGCACATGTGATACACATGGGACAATGGCTAGCCGGAAGGTATTTGCAGGTACGGCCAAGGTCATGTAGTAGTCTGTATGCCCTGGGCCATGTATGAGCATAGGATGTAAGGTTTCCTAGCTGTAGCCAACAGCCATGATTCCGGCTCCAGGTGAAGCAGTGCCACATAACTGATCCAGATGGTTAATGATACATCTACCATGCGTCATCACACCATTTCTGACAGAGGTGAAATGTGCAGCTTTGCTGGACAGGGTTGCATAGTATGGCAGGAGTATGTAATGTGTATGGCACAAGGATCTGTCCAGCATGTGGCGATCCTTGTACTAGGAAGGTGGATGTCCATGACGTATGTATTTCAGATCAGGATATGTACATGTAGCATGTCCAACATCACAGTGTTGGATATGTTTTTATGCAGGGTAGGCATCATGCTACATGGTGGAGATGAGGATTGTGAAGGCTGGTGTCACCCATCCAAACATGGGCAATACCCCTTAAAGGTGATATGTGATCCGATATTAGTCACATGAGTGATGAGTATGGCTGTACAATGATCTCCATGTTCATGGATGGCACCCTGTCATGACTAGGTTTGCCTCTTATGACTACCTAATAGGCTTGGTGATGTCACTAGCTCAGGGAGGTAAACTGCACAGCACCATCCCTTACACACAGTGTCCATTATGTTGACCGCTGCCTAGGTGGTAGTTCATGGGTACAGGGTTATTAACCTAGGGTTGACAATGCAATATGCAGCTGTCAGATTGTGCACATATGTCACACACCTCACCCACAAAGCCCATTCTGTATGTTGTCCACAACACTGAGTCAGCTATTGTTCCTAGGTCATAGCCATTCACATACTTACATAGGCAGATGCCTCACATTTGTCTGTGTGGTATGGGCTACAATGAGGGGCAGTACAACAAATTAACCCTGTTTTACTGTAGCTGCCACTGGTGTGATATGCACATATTACTCAGACACCTTTTGTAGTGTTGGTTCTGTCAACAGTCCACTGGCAGAACACTCCTGTGACATACAAAGGTACATCTAGTATACTGAGTGTAGGTGGAACACAGTATGGGTGATGATATCCTATGACCTGTCACAGGTATGATATGCAGTGTGAAATCATCCGTACTGTCATCTACATCTGTACTGCTAACAACATATATGTTGATTAAGGTTCATGGACTTTCAGACCAGACTCAGCAGGGTAATAGTGCAGTGCCTCCCATTATGAGTGGTGTCTCCACTTTGTGGGTTGTGATAACTGTTGGTGTGCACCATTCAGTGTTTTCACAGACTGACATGAAGTTATGTTTTACATGATGTGTATGTGTAGAGCAAACAGTTTTGCCATATGTGTATGATACAACCAGGGATGTGGACAGGTCCCATGCAGCCTGAGTGCACCTTGTACCATCACAGTTATGGTTACAGGGGCTCTGTAGTGTTCATGGATATGTGATTGTGTACCTGTTGGGGGGGGCAGTGTGTTTATGTTATCCGACACCCTATCTGTATTGCTTATTCATGCTCAGCACTTGTTCAGAATATGTAAGCACTTCATGAGCTACTAATTACTATAGCACTCAGTCCTCCTCATTACCTACAGGTAAACACTGTTTGTACTTACATTTTCCACTTGCTTAGAGTAAAACAGCTGTTGTACACACTTTCCTCACATATCTAGTGGGAAATAGTTAAATATTCAGGCATGTCCAAGTGTCAATTCCCAGTGTTATCGCCTGTCTATATGATGAATATGGGCATCATGAGGCAATATAGAAATTGTCTCGTGTACACAGTCAATACTCCCCTCCTAACATACAACACTACAACCTATGGGAGATGCACATATCTAGCCATGCTGGAGGTAAAGCTCTCTCCAACCCAGACTGAACCTGAAAATCATGTGGGGATGTTAAACGTTTGCAACACACTGCACTCATCACATAGTCTCACTAGATCTCCACCACCACAGGCCACATATAGTAAGACTGCAACATTTGCAGAGCCTCTCAATACTACTCTGTCTAGGAAACAGAGAACTCCAAAGGAGAAATGCAGGCAGCCCCCATCACCCAACACAACACCAATTACTTATAGCCCACAGACTCAGTGTGCCCATCAACCACAGCTAATAGGGCGCTATAACGTACCCAACACACTAGTCATAGGTGACTCTATAGGCGGTCACACTGATGTCCCACTCAGCAGGTTACACAAGATGATAGTCACTTTCAGCTGGTTGTCAGGTAACAGGATCCACAACATAACCTATGCACTCAGGTCACTCCTCAACAGGTACAATATGACTGTGTCATTCTCCATGTTAGTGTGAATGCCCTGAGATGTAACTTCCTGGACTACATGTACAGAGACATGGAATAGCTCTCCGATCTTGTAGCCCAGGCAGGTATCACCCTAGCCCTGAGAAGCATTTGGCATTCATCCAGACTGATAACGCAGTACAAGGACTGAATTATTTACTTCAACAATTGGCTATGCTTCTGGTGTCATTCCAACGGTATCCAGTATCTGTCTGCTTTGAATGACATGGTCAATAGAACACAATGCTTTGGCACAGATGGCCTGCACCTGTCAGCCCTGAGAATATAGATAACATCTAAGTCTCTTGCTGCTCCTATAGTGCCTGTTTTAGGCACAGTTCAAATAACATATTCACCACCATAACAGGAACAGGCAAGCAAAACCTGAGGGTAATGCTACTCAATGCTTGACATCTTCATCTCAAATGCACTCACCCGAGGCACTCCTTGTAATGGACCACTTCGATATCTCTGCAGTGACTGGGACCTGCTTCTATGCTCCTGAGAGCACCCCTGCACTAACAGGCTATTACTCATACTACACCTTTCAGTCATGTAACCATGACCGGAACACCCATGGCGAAGGTGTGTCCATATTTCCCAAGGATATACACACCTCCAGGCTGGTTGCTTAGCACAATGCATCAGAGGTAATCCAAGTGCAACTAACTCTGGCCATAACTACTATACATATTGTAGCTTGCTATAGATTACACACCATACCCCACGGTTAATGGTCCTCACTTCTTGGTGTACTGGAAAGTAGGGTTTAAACAGAAACTACTGATGTGTGACTGACACTACCCCACCATTAACTGGGATACCTACTAATGTACTGACACATTAGGCCAATGTTTTCTGAGATTCATAACTTCCAATCGGCTGGATCAACCTATCCACACCACCACCAGGGCCAACAATATCCTAGACCTGGTCATTACCAACATGTGTGACTGGTGTTCCACACCTGGGGTTATCTCCTCATTGGTCAGATTGGAACGTAAGCTAATCACCCTTGTTATCCACATCCCAGCACCACACCCTTTATGGAAAACACAGTACAATATTTCTACAAAGCCAACTTCAGGCTTCTTATGACAGCAGTAGTAAACGTCATGACACCCGTGCAGATGGACAATACAGTTACAACCACTGAATCATACACAACTGCACTTAATTAGCACTTACACTACTGCATGGATCATGCTATCCCAAACAGAGCCATGACGGTACCCACCAGAGAATGGATGCCACTCTGGTGGTCCACTGCCATGGACATAATGTACAACAGAAGGAAGAGACTGTTGCAAAGTAGAGTACAATCCCTTGAGTGGGGGAGCTCCCTGGTCAGCCTCAGTAGGAATCTGAGATCTCTTATCACATCCTCAAAAGCTAGCTATGTAAACATTACTGCGACTCATTCCAAGGACTACCACAAAGCATTCTAGAGGTATGTCACTACTCTCGATGGTGATACCCACATCTGCTCTGACATACAGCAGTTAGGCATGAACATTACAGAACCGACTGATATTGGCAACATCCTGGCAGATAGGTTCAGTGCTAGCTTTACACCCCTCTCACACCCTAAAGGGCCCAAATCTATACAGGAACAATGCAGAGTCCCTGCGATCACAACTACGCAGTTCAAAGCTGTACTCTCTAAAGCCAGGAACACAGAATCCATGTGACCGTACAACATCCCAGGCTGCGATTTCCATGAACTTCAGAATGAAATGGCTCCCCACTTGGGCACCAAATTCACTAATAGCCTTGCATCAGGCATTTTGGCCCCTGAATGGTGCACAGCAACAGTTATTACACTCCGCAAAGGTGGCGCCACAATGGACCAGGGGAACTATTGCCCTATACGCCTGACTAGACTGTTCTGCAAGGCTATGGAGCACATCATCATGGATCTCATTCACAGAGACATTGGTGGCCTCCAAACCTTTGATCCCACCCAGTTTGGATTTGTTAGGGCCAGACCATGCCTCCTAAACCTGGTGGAATCCTTTGAGACAGTTACCAAGGCAGTAGATGAGAGTAAGGAGGTCCACACAGCCTACCTTGTCCTCTCAAAGGCTTTCAACACCGTTCCTCATTCTGGTATTGTCAACATACACATCCACCTGCACATCAACCCCTATGTCACGAGATGTTATACAAAGTGGCTCACGGACAGAACCCACACAGTTAGGGTAGCATACCCTAGTTCCTACTGTAAATCAGTTACAATTGGCGTCCCCCAGTCCTCGGTCATAGGGCCCCTCATGTTCGGTATATGCTTCTCTGAGATACTAGCACAGAAGGACTTACCCTGAATAGGTTTGCAGATGACTGCAAACTAGGGGCCATGAATGATTCACCAGCTGATACAGACACCCTCCATAAGGGTGTCACTGGGATGGATACCTGGTGTCAATAACATGGCCTCAAGCTGCATGCCACAAGGTGCATAGACATACCCTTTGGATTACACCAATCACCCACGGGCTATCACATAGGTGGTAGTCCCCTACATACATAAGACATAATAAGGGATCTTAGAACCCAAGTAGATAGCATCCACTCCTTTGATAACCATATTGCCAAGGTGGTGTGGATATCCTTCAACGTGGCCACCCTAATCTCTAATGGGTTTGTAGCAAGAACAAAGGCAGCCATTGTGCCTCTCTACTCATGACTTATGAAACACATTAAAGGGTACAACACCCCATTTGGGATGTACCTTACAAGGCAATAGCAACGGCTTTAAATACCACAACATTACCACACCAAGAGGATTATTGACCTCCGAAGGATGACGTATGCAGCCCAACTACAGAAACCCCAAATGTACTTATTTGCATACCACATACTCAGAGGTGATCTCTGCTGAACATTCAAGGCCCATGTCCAAAACAATATTGATGGATATGTTGCACATAAGCAAAAGCCACTGAGAGCCACATGCTCTGGGATATTTACCTAAATGCAACAATAACTAGGACGTGCTGGAGGGATACATTCCTGACCCGGACACTCACCATGCTTTGGAACATGATTCCTATGTACATCAGGCAGGGACCCTCACTAGCACTCTTCAAGAGATACCTCGATGGGTGGATGGGAGACAGACATGTACACCAGGGATCACTGCCGTGGCTCTGCTGTACAGAGGCACAGGAAACAAATGGCTCTGCTTTTCACAGGCACAGGACACTAACCTAGGGGGGTGCCACAAGTGAAAACACTGTAGTTAGGCTTACGAATGGACTTGGCCAGACAGCATAGTACCTAACTATGAACCTATGAAGCTATTACATGTCCTTTGTACATGGATAATTGACTAGCTCTTCCATTTCAATTAGCTATCATGCTGATACAGTCTGGTGACTACAAGTCATATGTTTCCTGTTATTGTGTATTGTACATGCCAATAGACATACCTGACGTTTGCATAATATAACAGTAATGCTATGTAAAATGTTAGACATATCTACCTACAATACTGTACATTTCACATTTTTGCAACAATATCCCACAATGCAAATCATAATTGCACAACAGGACTACCTTAGACATGTTATTCTCAGTTATACACCCATACATATGCCTACTGTTACAGTATATCAACATATACTATCCCCTGTTATGGCACGTAGTTGTTGGACATACCCTGCCACTGACAGCAGCTGGAGTGGAATTGTTGTGTTTAAAGTCCTTATGTAGCATCCCTTGTGGTGTATGAGGTGTTTACCTTGTGGCCCACAGCAGTACACACAATTTCTATGGGCATTACTATGCTCAACAATACATCACTACATAATATCTTTTCCCACTATATGCATTGCGTGCACTTTCATTAATACAGAACAGGCACTACATACACTAACATACTGAGTGTTCTACATACCTTATTAGTATTCCGAGTTGACGATAATATCAGTCCTATTCCTTTTCTGTTTTAACAGTTTTCTCGTATGCACATAAGGTTTGAATATATGACAAGCCATCCTTTTATACGTAGATACCAGTAACATGTGGTATCTTGCCACCAATTGGTGTTCTGGAGTAGATGATTACATGCACATCAGCTATGCAGCTACTCCATTAGCCAATTACATGGCAACAGTGGGGTATAACTGAATACTCCACTTGGCCATTGTTTCTTTCCCTACCTTCGAGGAAGACGGCCTGGATGTGTTGTTTGTGATGAATTGCAACAGCTATATGGAGAGACACAGAGATAGTTAAACTTCATGGCCCCAGTGGATTGTGTGTAATGGCTAGAGGATGTAGTTCTACATGTGAGTGTAGTTGTTATATCAGCCATCTGATACGGGATTATTGCAACCAAACCCTGTAACATCGGCGTCTGTTCCATTGTACAACAGCAACAATTTCACATAGGGCCATTATAGTGTGTCTCTCACAAGGTATGTTAAGGCTTCTGCAGATGTCATAGAGTGAGTAGATGTCTGTGATGTTATTACAGTCTGTATTGCAATTGTTTCGGGTGTGGGGGAGATGTAGGTGAGTGTACATAGCAGATGAAGGTGTGTAGGAACTGCATTTATACATATTCCATATGTGCGTGAAGGCCCCTTCCCTAATTGAAGACCTATCACTTAGTAGACTAATACTATGGTTATTGCAGACTTATTCATTAAGCCATTGTTAATTGGTTCCTATATTGCATGCAGGTGATGTTGGTCCTTCAATCCCATCGGAAATACATCAGTATGTAATGAAATGTTGCTACATGAAAACTGTCTCGTGTATTTCTATCACAGATATTTACACTCATTGGAGTTGTGTTGGTGACTAAACCTCTTTGGTTTGGGTTGCCACCTTTTCAAATGGCCATAGTGGGACATTTGCAGGACACACATCAGATTTTAGAGGCCGACACATATCCACGGTCAGTACAAAGTATAGAACTTTACGTATATGCCTATATAAAAACTTATATTCTTGTAGCGGTTTACTTGCTTATCCTGTTTCTTGTTACCTGTAGGTATTTTAGATACAGATAACTATTTTATGCAACCATTACATTAAATATGGAACATGCAGAATGTCTCAAGATTGTAGGACATTAGTATCTGTACTCATTTTGGTCAGGACACTACTGCACACAGAGGGACTGCCCCTCGCAAGGTGGGACAGGTGGTAACCCTATCTTTAGCTCATGTCCATAGCACATATTTGTAATAGTGTATTATAGCAATAACCCACGCCTGGGTGTGGGTAATGCTGAATTTACCCATGGTTGGTGTGGTTTGGTCATGATGGTGAAGCCAGAGTGGCCAAACAAAGACAACTGTGGATAAATCCAGCATTACCCACACCCAGAAGTGGGTTATTCCTATTATACAATGACATTATTTAAGAAGAAAATTAATTATTTTTCTTAAATAATGGCATTGCATAATGCCTCCTTGCTGCCCTTCTGCAGCTGTCTGGTATTCTGCGGCAGTTCTGATGTACTGCACATGCGTATGCTTACGCAGTACATCAGAGCTGTGGGCAAAAGCAACAGAGAAAGCAAGATCCCCATTGCTTTTTACAAATTGTCTCGCTATGTTAAAGGAGTTTAACATAGTGAGACACTTTGTAAAAAGCAATGGAGATCTTGCTTTCTCCGTTGCTTTTGCCCACAGCTCTGATGTACTGTGTAAGCATATGCATGCACAGTACATCTGAACTGCTGCAGAATACCAGACAGCTGCAGAAGGGCAGCAAGGAGGCATTATACAATGCCATTATTTAAGAAAAATAATTTTTTCTTAAATAATGTCATTATAATAACAATAACCCACTTCTGGGTGTGGGTAATGCTGGATTTACCCACGGTTGTCTTTGTTTGGCCACTAGAGCTTTGCCCTCATGACCAAACCACACCAACTGTGGGTAAATCCAGCATTAATCACACCCAGGTGTGGGTTATTGCTATAATATAGTCTCCATATCCTTTGTTCAGAACATTCGGTCATGGCGGAATGTGTGATTGCTATGGTCCATGTTGTGCACATATTTGAAGACTTCAACTGCTGTATATGGCATACCCATGGATTCAGGAATGCACACACTTCCAAGAACCACATTATCTTTCACAGACTCCCAAACCCCACAATGCCGAACTCTCAAACTCGCGACAGTCAAACTCCTGGAACTAACACAAACACAGAGCACACACACACACACACACACACACACACACACACACACACACACACACACACACACACACACACAGACACACTGCTACCCATCACATCCAAACAAACCATCTTACACTACTTATGGCCAGGTGACCATGCCCCCATACACACCCCATGTGGGTGGCTGCGCCCCCCCCACACCACACCTACTGTAATAATCTACCTCTGAGATAGCATGAACAGACACACGAAGTAAACACACACACATTACAGTTCCACGGAAACACACACGGCACTCAGAACACACACTCAAACACACTACAGCAATCAGAAACATACTTAAACACAATACCTACCTGGACCGCAGCACCAGAAGCACTAACTAAATGTCCCTTAACATCGTGATAATAGTACTCATGGTTCTAGTGTTCTGGTACTGTGGTCTTTCAGTCTTTAAGCCTCGTGATTACACGTGTCCGTATGTAAAGCATTCAGTATTTAGTAGTATGCTATTTATATGTACCTCCATGGTTGTGTACATGTTGTTAACCTATCTATATATTTGCATATATATGTATATCCATATATATCGACATATATCTCTCTATCACCCTTTCTATCTCTATATTTTATATATATATATATATATATATATATATATATATATATATATATGTATATAGAGAGAAAGAGAGAGAGAGAGAGAGAACACACCTTTCGTTGTGTACATGGCGGTGTATACTATTTCCCGAACTCCACCCTTTTGGATTTTAACCTGTCACAATACACACCTGCCATTGGTACATCCCAGGTAGCTTAGTGGTAGGTGATTGTGTACATGGCTGCATGTTCTACTCCTGGCAGTGGTCGTTTTACTTCTCAGAGCAGGCACTATTAGTACAAGGGTGAATAATGCAAATTTCAGTGGTTCTGGACAGCTTTGCCCGTGATCTGTGTGATATTCAACAAAACTTAGACCTGTTTTGCGCATATCCGTGTAGTCATGTTTAAACGACACTTACCAGCACTTGCCGGCACAAAAAACCTGCTAACATGTGATTAAACGTGCTCTAATGACCTGCATCCAACATCCATTATTCGGGACATCGGAATTACGTAACAGCCCTTGCAGGTCGTGGAACCGGGAACATGCACGAGACAGTCAGTGGCTTTACTACTGGGGCATCTGGGATATGTACAAGTGTTATGGTATTTAGTATGTGGACTATACTACGGCTGTTCCTCCATACTGCAAACAAATGTGCAACTCAGTTAGTTTACATATGGATGATACCTATTAATGGTATGTCCAAGTGATGCTTAATTGATGTGCTCCAGCTATGGGAATCCATGTCACAGTGAGCCACACACTGTAATGTGCTACAACTTGCCACAACCATAACTGGAGAATGCTGGGGTGACAGATACCTGTCATGGGTACTCCCCATGCTTTGGAACTACATCCCTGATTACATTATATGGAGCCCCTCATTGACACACCAGGGAATCCTTGCAGAGTGGGTGGGGAACAGTGGTTACACCCCAGGGATCCTGCAATTGGCTCTGCTCCACAAAGGGACAGTTAGTTAATCAATGAGGTGGCGACAGCAGACACATTTTGTCTAGGCTGATGACTGGCCTCTGACAATTAGGTATGTACCTACCGATGTACCTAGGAACCTATGCATACAGTATCAACACATGCTGTTAGCTTAATTTACTGTTCAGGTGTTGACTTACCTTGTACCAGTAACTGTTGTGTGTGCAATAGCTGAGGGCTGCCTATGTAGGATGCACACAGTAGACCACCTATACATGACAATTTACAGGTGGTCGTGTGTGTGTGCCATCCATTTTACTGTGAGTTGCAGGTGGAGAAGTGTGTCAGTCCGTAGGGGCCTACACTGTCAGTGTATGTGCTATACATTCCCTCTTTGCCAAGGCATGGTCATATTGGGCATGCCTCCGTCTGCCTACTGGGGCTGGCACAGGGTGTTCGTGGTCTGAATCCCTTTGTGCCTGTGATGCCCTTGGCAATTGTGATGGGCTGTGAGGGCATTCACCATTATGTCCCTGCTGCAGTTGTTTCCGCAGGATCATATTATGTAGCATGGCACATACTATAAAGATGTGGGCACACATGCCTGGAGAGTACTGCAAGGCTCCACCAGATATGTCCAAGCAATGGAACTGTAATTTCAGAATCCCAAACACACGCTCTATGATGATTCTGGTTTGTGCGTGTGCCTCATTATGGCGTTCTTGCATGGGTGTGTGTGCATTTCTGATGGGAGTCATCATCCACGGCTGCAGTGCATAGCCAGCATCCCCCACAAGGTGGCCATATGGGATGTCTCCCCTGACAAATACCGGGTACAGCTGTGAGGCATGCCAGAAGTGGGAGTCGTGGTAGCTTCCATGGCTGCCAGCACACGCATCCATGATAATGCCCTGGGCATTGTACATGACCTGGCAGTTGATGGAGTGGTATCCCTTGAGGTTTATGTTTTATTTATTTATTTATTGATTTACATTTGTTGACCTGGAGTGTCCGACTGGACGTAGGTCCATTTTCAGCAGAGGCCTGGGGAGAAAAGATCCTCGGTTAAAATAAACAGACAGTAGTTACATTGGATTACATAGTGATTAACAATTTAACATAGCAATTACTTACAACATATTTAAAGATGAAGAACATAGTACATCAGTAGAAAACTAGAATCTTTATCTGTAAAGTACATAACAGACATTAACAAATGTTACAATAAGAAGTTCCTGCTGTATAATAAGTACTAGGCTTATGAGCATCTGACCTTGCTATAATCAAGGTAGTTAGTGGAGTGGAAAGAAAGGTAGTGGTTGGATGGGGTGGGTGATATTAGAGTGGGAGTTGCAAGGACATAGCCAGCATGTTTTTAGGTGCACTTTTAGTAAAGTTTTGAAGTGGGTGCATGATGGTACAGAAGTAATTGTGGGTGGGAGAGAGTTCCATAATTTGGCTATGGTGCAAGAGAATAGTGCTTCACCAGCAGAGTTATTGGCTTTAGTGATCTGCAAGTGATTTTTGTTGCTGGATCTTAGTGGTCTGGTGGTGCGATAGGGTTGGAGTAGATTCTGGAGGGATGGGACATTTAGTGGATGGTTTACTAGTTTGTGGGCGAGTGAGAGTTGATACCATTGAAGGAGGTGAGGGAGTTCAAGCCAGCCCAGTTCAGCAAGTGAGAGACAGTGGTGACTATGGTAGGATGCCCTGTGGCATTTGGTGATTTTGTTGTAGCAGGTCTCTAGCTTGTTTAGATCACATTGCCTTAGGTTGGTATATATTGGAGAGGCATAAAGTAGGGTGGAGATAAGGTGGGAATTTGCTATTGAAATCTTTGCCACTTTGGTGAGATGTTTCTTATTTCTGTATAACGCTCCTAGTTTTTTGTGGACTTTTTTTATGGTCATGGATATGTGAATGTCAAATTTTAGTTTATTGTCTATTTCCACTCCTAGCAATTTGGCGTGTTCAGTTGGGTATATAGTGGTGTTGTCTTTTGCTGTTGTTTTGAGTATGTTTGGTGGGTTGGAAGATAAGTAGTTTAGTTTTGTTAGGGTTAAGTATTAATTTGGCATCGGATAACCAAGTTTCAACAAAGGAAAAGGCTTCCTGTGTGACTTTTTGCAGTTTGGGTAGGGACTGGGCTGAGCAGATGATGGTTGAGTCATCTGCATATTGTATGAGTGGCAGAGGCTAGATTATTGGTGAAAACAGAGAAGAGTAGGGGTCCAAGGATGGATTCTTGGGGAACCCCTATGGAGACAGGTAGTTGGGGAGATATGTCATTCTATCATACAACGGATTGTTGGCGGTCAGACAGGTAACTCTGAAACCAGTTGGTGACTGATTGAGAGAAGGATGGGTCATTGAGAACAGAGATAAGTTGTTTGTGTGGGACCATGTCAAATGCTTTAGATAGGTCTAGGAAAGTAGCAGAGGAGAGATAGCCATTGTTTTTATGCTGAAGGATAGTGTTAGTAAAGGAGAGTAAGGCAGTGGTGGTGCTATGGTTTGGTCGGAAACCATGCTGAGTATTGAAAAGGAGGTTGTTAGTAAGGAGGTAGTCTGAGACCTGAGAGTGTATGCATCTCTCTAGTATTTTGGAGAGTGGAGAGAGAATAGCTATGGGGCAGTAATTGGTTAGTTCTGTGGAGGGTCCACCTTTGTAGAGGAGAATTATATGTGATACTTTCCACAGTGTGGGAACGTAACTTTCTGACAGAGATTGGTTAATCAAGATGGATACTGGGTAGACCAGAGCATCAGCTACGATTTGTAGGTATTCACTTGGGAGGTTGTCTGCTGCTAATTTGGTGGGCTTAAGTTTAGTTAAGAGTTTTTTTATATTGTAGGTAGGTACAGGAGAAAAAGGGAAGGCAGTAGGGAGATTACTAGTTGAAGGTGTGGGTTGGAGGGGAAGGGGGTTGTGTTGTTTAGCTAGTGATAGTATGGTTTGTGTGAAGTGTGTTTTGAATGAGGTAGCAATATTTTCTGAGGAGTGAGGGATGTTAGGAGGAGGGGTAATGACTTTACCTGGGTAGAAGATGGAGTTTATTGTGGACCAGAATTGTTTGGGGCTGTGTTGGGAGGAGTCTAGGGCAGACTGGTAGTATTGGAATTTGTCCTGTTTTATTAGCTTTTTGACTCTTTTGTGTAGTTCTAGGAATTTCTGTCTAGTTGAGGGGGTTTTGATTTTGCACCTGTGCTCCCAGGCTTTATCCCTGTTTTTCATTTCTGACTTACTGGTTTTCTGTAGCCATGGGGAGGGTTGTGCTTTGGTTCTGGAATGTCTTATGGGGGCATGGTAATTAAGGATGCTCAGGAAGGTAGTATTAAAAAATTCAAGTGCGTCATCAAGACTGAGGTACTTTAGTGGATGCCAGTTACATTCTTTGAGGGATGAGATGAATGTGAGTGGGTTAAAGTTTATTTTTTTACGTATTTGACGGTAGATGACAGGTTTAGCTTGGTATAGGTATTTTTTGAGTAGGAATGTTGGGGAGTGATCACTGAGGCTATCTGATAAGCAGCCTGTTATATATGACTGGGGGCTCTTACTGACTAGTATCCAATCCAGGGTAGTGTGCTTACTGGAGATTTTATTTATCCTGGTTGGCGACTGGACTAGTTGAGTGAAGCCATGAAGGTTTACATGATGGGTTGGATGGTTGCCAGAACAGGATTGCCAGTCAATATTGAAATCACCTAAAATTATAGTTTCTTGGGGGAGATGGTGGGTAGACCAGCTGAGGAGGTTTTCTAGTGGAGGGATGTTTTGGCCAGGTGAGAAGTAGCATCCAATTATGTTGATGGTTTTATTTTGGTTTATTTTGAGGTCGGTATATATTATTTCTTCACTGCCTATTTGTGGAGCTGATGATTTTAAGATCTGGATGTTTAGATGCTGTTTAAATATTATAGCTACACCGCCTCCTTTCTTGTTTAGCTGGTCTACTCTTATGTAGCACCTACCATGCTCACTGGGTGGAGACTTGATATGTATGTGCGTGCAGTCTATTGCACCCAGTACCTCCATGTAGTCTGCCACATGGTGGAAGAGGTGCATATTGCTGGCCAACTCCTCCTGAGTTTGGGGAAGTATATATGCTCATTGGCATGTGGTAACATGGCATCCAGGAACTGGTGGAGTACCCTGGATGCTGATGCCTGTGAGATCCCCATAATATATCCAGTTGGCCTTTGAAAGGTACCTGTGGCTAGTATTCTCAAGCTTACACATACCTTCGTGTCCACTGGGATGGGTTCCCCTCTGTTGTTTCTGGCTCTGAGGCATGGCTGGCACAGCTCAACGATTTGTTGTATGATGTCCCTGTCCACCCAGTAACGCTCTACTATCTCCAGATCATCTAGCCCCTGGTAGGTTACCCTTGGTCTGAACACTCTTCTCCTCCTCCGGGGCCTGAGGTGGTTGTCAGCATCATCCTCCTCACCACCTTCAGTCTCCAACACATGGTGATGAATCACAGCTATGGCAGCTCCCAACAAGTACATTGTAAAAGTTCCCCATCTGTTTGCACCGATGGTGCAGTGTTTGGGAATACACGAGTATGTGTGAGGTGCCTTCACACTTTATACTATTGTGCTTTGGAAACTGATGATGTCATAGGGTGTGTATGTACAATCAGACCTGCAGGGTATCTTACTTATGTGTTTTACCGCAGGTACTGCTATTGTGGTGCCTTTAGTGTTGAATTACATTTAGCTGCCGTGGATTACCTCTTGCCCTTGCCTTCACTTTTCATAGCGATTCCCCTCCCATTGTCAGGCATGCATCTAGCAGCCTGCTTTCTTGTTTTGTACTTTCCCAACCCAGGATTGTGTTGTGAAATGTGCAGTGACAGTTCTCTTTTCTTTGCAATCCGGCACCTCCCCTATCCTGTTCTGCAGGTTGCTACTAGCAGCCTTGTTAGCTACTGTCAATGACCCACTGTGAGTTAATAGGTGATAATTACTCAGTTGTACTCCAATTACCCTACTGCAGCATTTCCTTATTGTCTTCCCGTAACCTTCCTGTTTCAGCTGTGGTGTGCACTGCGCGCAGCCATTTACCAGGTTTCGAGCGTGTTATCATCCATGTACACATGCGCTTTCGGTCACCTTGAGTGCTCTCAGCTAAGCAAAGCTATGGCTACATCCACACCCCTATCCTGCAGCTTTGCTTAGCAATGGATAACCCGGATTAGCAAAGCTCCAATGTGCTTACAGCTATGCTGGCACACCCCTCTGCTGATGTCATGTATACCTCCAGGCCACTCCTCAGTGTTGTACCGCTGCGCCGTGTGGTACATCCTTAGGCCAGCAGGACATTTGCGATTCAGTATTACTTGCCTCATTTTCATGGCATTGACTACTAATTCATAGTTACCGTGCCGAACACTGTCACAGACCCCTAGCAAACCTTGCACCTTGGTTGTGGTGTAGCATGCATACCATTGACTATTATGGCAAAATCATGATTTGTGTTACATTGCAATTTTATGACATCTGTATATATTTTCCTTGTGTTCCCATTTGCGCACACATGCCCTGTGGTTGTACTTTGCATTAGTGTGGCCATGACATTAAATGTTATTTTTTATGCGTTCTGCATGTTTTTTATGCCATTGGCTGTATATTTTGCCATTGGCATATGTTAACTTTGTAATACGTAAGTTTGGTCCACCTTCATGGCTCCGATGTTCTGTTTGGAAAAATGTAAACCGTTTTTTTTTTTTTGGTTTACATTTCTGTATGCTTACGCTATGCCTGCACCACTTCATGAATCACTATGTACCTTCATTTGCATGCTGCACTACTGTGCATGGGGTGATTAGCATACATGAGTCAACGGATGCGCAGATCTGGTGTACGCTGGTAGTGCTCGTGGAATTGGATCATACCTGAATCGTTCGGCGGCCATATTTGGTGTTAGACTGCCTACGCTATGCCTGCGCCTGGTGCAAGTTTCATGAATTCTGGGGAATCTTTTGAGGAAGTGTGACATCTGTCATATGTTTATAGAAAATAGTGTGTTTATTCCTAATTTTCAGTCTGTATGCAGGAAGAGTAAGTACACTGCACAGCTGGAGACAAAACTATTCACATATAAAGTTTAACAGTAAGACTTATCATCTCCTAAAACCTATGATGAAGATCCCAAGTTCTTCAAAAAGACATCTTATCATAGTAATCCAGGGTGTCATAAACTTAGTTACACTAGTAATTTATCACTTAAACACATTCAGCTAACACCTTAAAAGACAGTTCCAGTAAGCAAATATCCTGTCAGAGTCTGCAGACCCTCACCATTGTCAAAGCAACTACTCCCAGCTGGTAATATAGCTGTACCCAGTATTTTGATTAAACACTGCGCTCTCAAAAACAGGTAAGGAATGAGGGACTGTGGCCTGTATTCTGGATACAAAAATTATGGGGTAAGGAAAGATATCCATTGCAGAGCAGCTTAGCTCTGTGGAGTAGTGGGAAGAAGCCCTGATTGTGACGCAGATGACCTGAGTTCAACTAGCAGCTCAGAAGAACTAGGCAGAGGAAGGTGAGAGTGAATGGCTTATGCTGGCCCACCTACCCTGGATGAGGTAAGTAGTATTTCTAGTTGACCAAAGTGCTCCCATACAAGCATAAGCTTGTATGATGACAATGGCTGTGGGGCTATGGGACATGAGCTTGGTGCTCAAAAACGGTGACAGTAGCTGTTTTAGCTGTATGTACAGCAGCCTGCATATTCCACACAAGGGTAGAATGCCTATATGGTGGTGCCATGTTCATTCCAGCTATCTGAAATTTGGGTTGGAAAGATTACAAGGTACCAAGGATGATTTTGTTATTAGCATAGTCCATTCAGGCAGTAATAACACATGCCTTTGCACTTTGAGATGCAGGCCAACATGGCTGTACATTCCATTTCCCTTTCTGAGGCAAGAAAGACATGTTATTTAAGTGAGAGATGCCTTCGTCTAATTAATTTACTCCAACCTGCTTTGCAGGTGATGGTCTTCACCTGTCTCCTCAAGGAGTACACATTATAAATAGAAATATTTAACTCCCACACTGTTTTTATAGGCAACATAAAACTGATGGATATCCCAAACTTGTAACTAAGGAGCCTAACAAAACAAGGACATCTCTTGATTACTCAGGAATCCTTTGACAGCAAAGTGTGCAACATGGAGTCTGCCCTGGGAATTTGCTTCATCACTGGAACTTGGCTCAAATATGTTTTAGTGTTTCAATGTTTATTGAATCAAGCTCAAAGCCTTAAGTTAGCTTTATCTAAGCTTTTCACTTATCATATCTGGGTCAAATACATTATTGCCAAATCAACAGTCCAGCACATTCTTAAAAGCCAGAACGCTATCAGCTTTTCATATTCTAAAAAGCAGAGCACTGTATACCAGACGAGCTCAGCATTTCAAACTTCGTTTCTCTAACACAGTATTTAACAGGGAATATCAATAAGCTCTTTATTACTCCTGGTATCAAAAGTATGGTCATTAAGTTAATTTCTTAAATTATCTGCCACACACTTATGCATAAGTATCATATCATCCCTTACCAGCCTTTAGTTTATTGAAAATAGTGACAAACGTTCTAGTCTGTTTATATACTCCATCTCCTTAACTTGGACAATTTGTTCTGTAAAAAAAATGAATTTTTCCAAAATATTCAGTGCGTCCCTATTATATGAGGCAACAGCCACACAATACTTAATATTAGGTCTGACTCCAGATTTATAAAGTGGCAGAAGGATGTGCTTGTTCCTACTGATTCACAAGATGTTCTTTATGGGTATATAACATTTCCTAACAACAGCTCCCAAACCTACCGCAAATGTAAGTTTACCATCCACCAGCATCCCCAAGTCTCTTATTATGAACATATTTTCCAAAATGGTGTTATTTGGACAATAAGGATAGGAAGAATTGTTAACACTAAAATGGATATCCTTGTTTTTTTTTTTTAACACTGAAGTCAATGGCTTTAGTACTACACTACAATTTTAGGTGCTCTATAAATTCTGCAAGCCTGAATTGATCTTCTAACTTAGTAATTATAGTCCCCACTTCAGTATTGTCAGCAACTTTGCTGATCCAGATTTTACTAAGGGTTGGGAAAGCAGCCATAAAGATGATAAGCAGATGAGTCCCTAATACCAACTCCTGTAGGACTCCCACTTTCAGTTTTTTTTAATAACCAGGAACAAGTTTCTAATTTTAACTTTGTAATTTCTTCCTTGCAGCCAATTTCACACCCAACTAATAATATAACTATTACAGGTGACTTTTAATATTACACTCAGAATATCAATTTAGCTAGATGCAAGTAAACATCTATCTTAAATTCTTGGTCGAAGGCTTCCCAGACCATTTGATAAAAGTATAACAGTTTTTTTTAAACAGGATCTGCCCTCCATGACTCAGTGCTGATAAATGTCTAATCCTGTACTTATGGTTCCCTTCAACTATTTACATTTTTTGGCCATCCCACTGTAATCCATAGAATGAGAATACAAAAGTGCCAACCCACTTTCAATCTATCTTGCTCTTTTAAAATTATGCAGTGCAGTGTTTAGGATATTAACCCATTTTTTTCATCTTACCTTTAAGCATCTATTGCAAGACCATCAGTTACTGGAGAGCCCACATTCTGTCTCTCAGTAGTCATCTTGGAATTAGTGCTTCTGTTTTCTCCTGGTGAGAGAAGGAGTACAGGGACATTATTTCCTGGAGACTGATGATCACCAGAAAGCCTAATAACTTATTTATAGATGACAGCTTGTAATCTGTGCTTATATTCTGTTCATGGTGAGAGGAGGAGCATAGTGCATTGATTCCTGACTATTTCTGGTTGGGCAGTGAGTGTCTGTGCTTAATGTTACCGATTTATCTTGCTGATATTCAAGGCATCTACCAGGAAAAGGCTACAACAAGCCTACAGACCCTTGCATCATCTGGGACAAGACTGTGTATCACCAAACAGACTGTGGCCTGCTTCTTATCTTAACATTGGTGCTACCATCATACTTCTGTTAAGAGATGAAGCAAAGGAGCATTGTATCCCAACAGAGTGAAGCTGTGCTGAGACCAGCATTAGTAGTTGCCATGCAGTAGCCATTCATGTGACTCCCCTCTTTTAATCATTCTTGACAAGCTAATTCTTTGTTTTCAGTAAGTACTGCTTGATTTGTTTCTAACTTCAGAATATCTACCTAAATACATCATCCTTAAATTGTTAGTGTCTACATATTAGTTTCCCCTCAAGTGTTTGGCAGAGGCCTGTATAAAAACAAACACTTTGAGTGACATTTTTCCTGTAAAAACATGAGTGATATTTTACCAATACCTAGTTGCACACAGGACAACTATTTTGCAGTGACAAGCACTGTCCCCAGAGTTATAAACCTGATACTCCTGACTTTGATTTGTTTATTATTGAAACTGTCTGATTAATAAAAAAAGTCTGTTGCCATGGATATGAACTTCCCCACTATCTCTGTTACCATCTTGGTGAATATGGGCATCCTGAGGCAAAGTTGAAATTATCTTATGTTTACTCACAACCAGATAATTCTCAAACAAACTGATATGGTATGTGAGAGATGTATTTACACAAAGTCATTGGAGGTAAAGCACTCACATAAAAGCACTCCTAATGTCACTAAGGTTGTCAATAGAACACATGCTGCACCCACAACACACAATTCAAAACAGACATATAGACCTACATATGTTGAGGCACTTAAATGTAACCTACCTAACCCCAAAGACCTCCTACAAGACGTATACATAACAAATACCCTCAGCAGCCCTGCATGCACTCTTTCAAAACAACACCTACATCAACACCTATAGTCACATCTCATGGGGTCACTACCTCTGAGCCCACAAGGCAAGCCATCATACAATCCAAAATTCTGGTCATTTGAGACTCCACCATGGGACACACTGATGTCCCACTCTCCCGGCTGAGTAAGGAGAAAGTGATGGTCAGTTTCTTTTCAAGGGCTAGGATCAGCCACATTGCACATGCACTCATGTCACTGGACCACAAGTACCAACGGGTGTTGTTTGTACATGTCTGTCTGTCCGAGTGTGACTTCTGTAGTGACTGTGTTATAAGAGTGTTTTTTTGGTGCTGCCCTTTTCCCCAACCCTAACCCTACACATCATCATTATTAACCCCCTTTTTCCCATTTTCTACATGAAGTCTGGGTGTCTTGTTAACTGTTGCCATCTCTCTTGGTTCTGTGTCACACTCCTGCCTTCCTCAATACTCATGCCTGACTTTCGCAGATCTTCTGTCAGACAATGCATTCACTTCTTTGCTGAATGCCATTGTTTTCTCTTGTCTTCAGCCTGTCTGTCCCAAGTCTTTTTCACCAAATTGTCTTTTGCTTTTCCTTACATGTGCCTGAACCATCGTAATCTGTTCTTCTTTTCCTTTTCTGCAATTGGCGCTACTTTGGCTTCTGCTCTTATGTCCTCATTTTTTTGTCCATCCAACAATGTGCATACTAGCACCTGCCTCAGGCACTTAATTTCCATCACCTCTAGCTTCCTCAACTCCTCTGCTTTTTCTGCTCAGGTTTTTGAGCAGTGCAGTAATACTGGCATACACATTACTTTTCAGTGTCTTTGGCATTCCTCTGTCATACACTACACCTGATATTCTATTCCAGTTGGCTGCAACCCTTCTGATTCTAGCTTTGATTTCTTCATTCAGACTTCCCTTCTCCTCAACCATCCCTCCCAGATACTTGAAGCTGTTAACCTGTTCCACTACCTTCCCTTATATTTCAATTCTCAGCTTCTTCTGAATTCCCCAGTTTGCTGCCATTACCACTATCTTATCTCTGCTTAGTTTCATCCCATGTGCCCTCAGTTTTGCATTCCATTCCCCTATCCTTTGCTGACATTCTTGCTCAGAGTCTGCCTATAATGCCACATTGTCTGCATACAGGAACTTTGCTGATCTGGCACCTCCGACCTGTTTGCCAGTGTCATTCATCACCAGTATGAACAGCAGTGGGCTCAGAACTGAACCCCATGCACACCCTCTACCATTAGGATCCCCTTTGTGAGACCAAACACTGTTCATACTTGAGTTATTGGGTCCTTGTACATAGCCTGCACTAATTCTACCAATGTTTCTGGAAGTTCAGACCACCTCAGGACTGTCCAAATCAGTTTTTCTTGGCATCTTTTCATATGGTTTCTCCAAGTCTAGGAATTCCCAATTTGACTCTTTCTTCATTTCTAGCTTCTTCTCAACTATCTCTCTCACTGCAAATGTTGGGTCAGTTGTGCTGCATCCTGATCTGAATCCAAACTGCTCATCTCCCATCCTACTGTCTAGTACTCTGTAAATCCATTTATCAATCACCCTCTCCAGAGCATTCATGAAGTGTGACAGGAGTTTGATACCCCTGTACCGCCCACAGTTGTGGATGTCCCCTTTGTTCTAGTGCACACTGGCATGAGTATGCTTGTTCTCCAGTCATCTGGGATATGCCTTTCTCTCCACCCTGCTATGAGTACGGTTAGTTCCAAATTACCTTTTTCTTCTCCATCACACCTACAACATTTACTGTCTATCTGAGGAAAAATTCTTTGGAGTCTACTCGGGATATAAAAATAAATATCTTTGTAAACACTTCCAAGCAAAGATACTAAATCTTCTAGACTTTGTTGCATATTTGGGTGACATATACATATATATATATATATATATATATATATATAGATATACATATATATATATATATATATATATATATATATATATCCCCTCCCCCATTGTTTCTTTGTGAATTGCTTATCCAATCTCTTTTCCCAATCCTTTCTAACCTCTTCTGATTGATTCTTACAGTTATCATGCAATATTGTGTATGCTCTACTAATTACTCCTTTAACAGCTGCTTCTGTTCTAGATTCTACTCAAACCTCTACTGTTGCTGGTCTTTCAGTTAGGATCCCCCTATTTCTTTCTCTTCGCCTATACTCTTATATCAGTCCTTGATAGGGAAGGCAATCTCTAGCCTGCAGTCCAAATAAATTCTTGAACTTTTCCCATTCTATTTCCCTTCCCTCTCTAGTTATTTGCTCCCAACACCTTGGTTATTTTGTCAGTTTTCTTCAATAAATTCCAGCCCCCTCTTGTCTATTGTCTGTATCCCTAATTGCTTCAATGACCATGGTTAATTGGATTCTAAAATAATCAAACAAAGTCTAGTATGGCAATACATTTTTCCATCTCACAACTTATGTAATGTTCTCAAAGTGGCATATAAGAAAGATTACTGGAAAAAAAAGAAAAATATATTTTTGTATACTTCTTATTTTTTTATTTTACTGTCTGTTGTTTTTGTGGCATGCATACTGCTTTTTCTATATATCTTCTGTTATTAATTATTCTGTACCCCATATTGCAATTGTATGGTGCACTGTGTCTTCTCTCTGGAGCTCAAGTCCTGGCTGAAAAGGGCCTTTGGGCTAGGCCACCCACCTGGTTAATAAATAAAAATAAATTAAATAATTAAATAATAAAATAAAAAGTATGGAAAGGGACTTGTTGATGGAATGATTTGAAACACATTAGCTTAATTTTAGTTCAAGTACACAAAATAAACAAAATATGATTTCTTGCAGAGAAACAACATTTTGCAGAAAAATACACAGTTGCTGGGAAGCAGCAAATTCAAAAACATATGTTAGTCTTATAACTTAAAGGCAAGAAAGCATTGATGAAGTATAGTGGAATACAGGTGTGCACAGCAAGAGATATCATTGAGAGAAAACAAGAAGTTCTTTTTCTTCCTGTACAGCTTGAAGTTCTCTATGGAGTACTGCATATTGCTATGAAGGCATCATCATGCAAGTTTATACAAATGGTACAGAAGGTTCAGAGGATGGTAACAGAAGTGTTGTGTTGTATGCAAAAGAACTCATGTAAAGATAATAAAAGAACAAAGTATATAGCTTTGTGGGAAAAGGGGAGAAGAGTTATATAAAGGGAATGTTAAGTACATTAAAATACTCAACAGATCACAATAGAGTACCATCTTAAAACCGATGTTCACCGTGAGAAGTTTGAAGATACAAGGTGGACAAACCAAGGATATGTCAGCATTGTTTTTCTCTGAAGGACAGTGGATGGCAATCTCCTTTGGAAGGTGATAAAATAAAAAAGTAGCGAGGAAGATGAGATTTCATACTCCTATTGTGCAGAGCAGTTGATCCTCCTGGTCGCTGCTGAAATGAACTGCTGTAAGTTGACTAAAAAGAGCATGTTTGCCTACTTAAAATCATTGTGACAGTGTTTAAGGGAAAGTTTTTCAGCATTCATGATGAAAGCTGGTATGCGGTTGAAAAATCATTTGTGGGGCTCAAATCTGCTTAAATGCTTTTTGGTCCTATTGGCTGACTACACAGTTAATCAAAAAATGAAAGCAATTGCCTTTTTTGAAAGTTGGGGAATATTTGAATGTAGCGACTTTTCAAAGGAATCATTAGAACAAAGTCTGGCTGCAATTCAAAACGGCAATGCCAAGCTGGATAACTTATAGAAAAAGTGAACAAAATGAAACTCTATTGGCAATCATTTGGATGCCATTGTGTTATTAGAACAGGAAAAAAAGATGTTGAGGGAATGTTATGTTAGTTTGGAAATTATGTTATTCAGAAATATACAAACAGGTTTAAAAGGACAGAGTAATAAGGAAAAATATTCAAATAATAGGGGGTTCCAGACAATTAGGAGGGACATACTGTTTGGCCTTTATTAAGGAAAAGTTGGCAATATAGGCTGGTGTGCAAGCAAGTCATATTAAAAACGAGAGAGTGCACTGATATTTTATTTTTTTGGGGGGTGGCCTCATTGCATATGGTAAGATTTGAAGCTTTTTGCTTTGGAGGAGTGGTATAACCTACAGATTGAGAGAGAGAGAGAAAAGAGTTTTTTATTATTATTATTGTTATGTCTAATATGTTAAAAATTAACCCAATTTTTGGTGGCAATACATGAATGTTTATTAAGAAAGTTAAAATTCATGTTTAAAAGCAGTCTAAACTGTATGCAGGAACATATTTGTGAGGGGGCTTTTGATGGCCTTCCCCATGAATCTGGCGAGGCAAGTGGTAATACAGCTCAAAAACATAATGATGATTCAGTAGAAAATAAGGCAAAATGTGGCTTTAGTAGTGGGAAAACAGGTTTTGAGACATGGACTCATCATAACTCACTTGTAGGTGTTTTGCATCTTGCAGGGATTATCATTATACAAGCAGGACTATTTATCTTGGCTCATTTGCTATCATCTGTTATACACTGAGCTGCTAAACTACTGATTGTGACAGTTTTGTGATGCAATTGTGTCACTAATCAGGACCATAATTGAGTATAACACCCCTTTTGGCATGTACCGTACAAAGCACCTGCAGCAATTGAAGAGACCTCAGAGGTTTCTAACTAAGAAGATCAAGGGACTCCAGCATGTGGCTTACTCAGACCGACTAAAGTCTCTGTCACCACACTCAGTATCATATAGACTTCTTAGGGAAGACTTATGCCTGGCTTACAGAGCAATCTTCAAACCAAACCTAATGAATTTGTTGCACAGCCGTAAATCAAATGGGACTAGAGCTACCTCTTCCAGGGACCTAAATATGGCCTGCAACTTGAATAGATTGTGCTGGAGGGACATATTTGTCTCCCAGCACCTGCTGCGTCTTTGGAATAGGCTTCCAATTCATGTGAAGCAGAGCACCTCTATGGCACTGTTCCTCCTTTGTGTCTAGGGTTAATGGGTGACTTTTTCCAGAGAGAATGAGCACAGGATTCCAGAAGTGACCTAATTATAAGGATTGAGACTTGATACGCAATGCTATTGGCTGCTATTTTTAGGTACTCACTTGGAAGGTCATCAGCTGAAGAAAAGCATGATTTAACATTCACTCCGGAGCAGCTCTTTTGAGTGTGCACCTTTAACCCCTAGTGGGCGTGGCTTAAGCCTTTAAAAACTAAGTTATCACCTTAGAGTTCTAGAAAACTCTCATTGAAAGAGGTCAAATATCAATAGAGTTGTGTTTGCCATCACATATGGCTCAAGACAAAATATCCTGGTACCTTGTAAGTAACATGGTTTTGGAATTATTAATGCAAATATGAACAATCCATATTTGACGCCTAGAGGAGCAGTAGGGGTTAACTGCAGAAGACGCCTGGAGGAGCACTCGGCTGTAGTTTTATATAGCATGTGGGTACAGGTATGAAGGTGGAAGTGGATGTGGTGCTATGTGGCTGTTGGGCAGGGTTGGAATTACATGTTGAGGAATTCTTGGTTAGAGATGCTATACTATCTATAAAATGAGTTGAACTGTATTGCAGTTTTGAGTGGTGAGTTTTTGAGAGACTGGTTTGGGTTAAATTTCTGACCAGGATGTAATATTTTTTAATAGATGTCCAAAATTATTTTGGAGTTGTGTTTAGCATTATTCTAAAAGTTATTATAGCATAGTTTTTTGTCTTCATTTATTTGCTTTTTAGCATGATTGCCAAGCATTCAAAAGTTTTCAAGATAATGAAGTGTTTTATATTTTTGCATTCCTTTCATGCTTTTTCTCTATCCTACATTCCATTCTACTCCTTTTGGGTAGCAAAATTGCATTATTTATTTTTCTATTTTTCAAGGTTTTTTTTTTTTTTTAATTGATATCCATGGTAAATAGAACCGAACCATATTAACTGATCAGGGGAAACTAAATTTTCAGGAATAATAGGACAACTATGTTGGTCGATGGGGCATAATTATCAATAAATTTGCCTGCTAATACATTAGCTATATCTTTTGTATTGGATTTTGTGGTATATATCATTGTTGGACATTTTTCCTTAATAACACTATATTAATGAAGACAGGTATGTAGTTTAAGTAGAGCCTCAGATAGTGCATAGAGCAGAATGCTGCCAGGTACATTGCCTGTTTGCATGAAAGTATAATTCTTAGTCTTTGACATGGATTCAAAGGCCGGTTCTTAAGCATTTTCAAAGGAAATCAAATTATCAGGAATAGTGAGAGCAACAATGTAGGTAGATTAGATATAGCAAAGCTAAACTAATTGGCTAATATACTGGCTGTTTCTTTGGGACTGCAATATATGACATTATAGATGAGCTCAGGGCAGTGTTGGACAGTATTCCTTAATTTCTTGACATAAAATGAAGACAGATTTGCAGTTGCTTTTGTTATCTGTAGAGACCTTCACCTCATATCCTGCTTTATAATTTCCTTGCTGGGATGTTTCAGCATGGTTAAGAGGATGGCGATTTCTTACAATATTTCATTATTTGTCTTCTTATGTTATACATTTTATTAATAATGGAGTGCCATCAGAGAGATTTTTTACTGAATTTACCATTATATTTAGGAAGGGTGGGTACTCAGTTTTCTTTGCAGCTGTTTAGATGCTGGCAAAAGTCAGAGGGGATTGCAACCCTCTCACTTGGCTTCATTTGCAAAAATTGATGGGATTTTTGCATAGACCCTAAAAAGATATGTCACAAATGAAGAACAAGTACAGGGTAAGGTATCACCTCACAAAAAGCAAGAAACGATCCAAAATGAGAGAGGTAGATACACCACAACTATCGAAGCAAACCAGATAGACAAACATAGAAATAAAATCCTTTATTCGAAAAGTAAGTGCTTTCATGTCACATAGAACGCTTCATCAGACTTTAACAGAATAAAGAAAATTCAAACCACTTAAATATATGTAATACACCAATAAAACACCATTTTCATGTCACATGTCTTTCAAATGAAATTACATCACTTCCATTAAAAGACAAAAGGGACAAAAGACATATTAAATGTGTATAAAGAATGTGTATAAAAACACATAGAAACATAAAAACATATTAAACATATAGATATACTAAATATATTAAACTAATGTTTAAATGGCCTATCTAATAAAAATGGTTTCAATGATAACTTATCATTGAGACCATGACCTTTATCAGCAGCTAGCTTAATTATCCACCTAGCCTCTGTTTTTTCTGTTTTATTTCCAATAAAAAGATATGAATGAGATATTGATTGTGATACTCTGAACTTAGGTTAGATGGCAAGTAATCTAGCAGTACTTAGTAAATGGACAGAATTGGGTCTGCTATGAATGATGAATATATATATCGGCTCCCCTTGTTTCATTCGTATTGGCTGTCCTGGTGTCCCGGTCTATCAACAGGTCTACCAGCTCATCTTCTAACCCCACGTTTCTAATTACAATCTCCTGAAACAAGTAATGTTGTCATAGATATTGATGGCATCAATACACTTGTCATGGTCTTGTCTTGACAGATGCCTACTATAGCACATACAGCAGTTCAGCACAAGAAAAATCCAAAACAAACAAGGGTCAAAACATAAAAATGTAGAGGCTGCCACTGAAATGGCAAACAGACTGACTGGGGAAGTCAGTCCCTCTGTCACACACACACCCACACACACACACACACACACACACACACACACACACACACACACACACACACACACACACACACACACACACACTGCTCAGTAAAACAGACAGTAGCACTACTCCCAAGTTGGATCCTAAGAAACGGTTCTCAGACTTTCCAATGAGCCTCTAGGAAGGCTAAGTGAAATTTCTGAAAGTGTAGGAAAAGAATGAAGAATAAGACAAACTTCTGAGAAAAGAAGAAAATGGTAATGATGGTATGGGCAGGCGATGATGGGGTAACTCACTTGGGGGTACAGATGGATGTCTGTGAGGAGGAAGCAATGAGCAACAAGTGGAGGGCCCAAAGAGCCCTTTGTCGGAGGTGCCATTTCACCTGAAAGTAACCCTGCTTACACTGTTGGCATGAAAAGTCCTAAAAAAAACTATTATTGTTGAAGCTGGCAGTCAGCCTTTGCACTCAGTGCTCGTATCCAGAGCCATGTTGTTGATAGTTTTCCTCTCAGTCTTCACACAGCCATTAGCAACATTTTAAGTACCAATTTATAATTACTTTCAGGCTAAATAAAGTATCAGTATTCTAAAAAATCTTAGACTATTTGATGAGTAAAGCCATGGTGTGCATTTTTTTTACTTCAGTGATTTACTGCAATCTTGGTTTCATCAGTCTTAGCTGTGTGTCAGAATTCATTAATCACTTGAATATTCGCGTAAATCAAAATTTTTAAGTGGCACAGAGAATTCCTCAGTAAGTGTGAAATGAGGGGAAAATATCTCCATTTAACTTGATGAGGCAATGAAGAAAGGAGAAAGGGACCCTATTCATTGTGATGGGGCAGTGGAGACAGAGGTTCATTCCACATGTCTGAGAGATTCCTAAAGTATTAATGCATAATGCAGCCGAGGTTATCCAAGTGCAACTAACTCTGGGCAAAACTGCAATCCAAATTGTAGCTTGCTACAGATCCCCCACCAAGCCCAGGATTCCCACTCCTCTTTTCTTGATGTACTGGAAAATATTAGGGTTCAACCAAACACCCTAATAATGGGCGATTTCAACTACTCCACCATTAACTGGGAAAACTACTCATGTACCAACTCCTTCGCTCAGCGCTTTCTGGAATTCATAAACTCCAATGCCCTGGATCAACTTATCTACACCCCCACCAGGGGCAACAATATCCTAGATCTAGTCATTACCAACATGAGTGGCTGGTGTTCCACACCTGAAATCAACGCCTCATTGGTCCGATCCGACCACAAGCTAATTACCCTAGATATTCACATCCTGCCCCAACCCCCCATTAAGGAAACCATGGTAAAAAATTTCTCCAAAGCAAACTTCATACTTCTTAAGACAGAAGTGGTGAACTTCATGACACCCATGCAGATGGACAATACAGTTACGACTACTGAATCCTACACAATTGCACTTTATAAGCACTTACACGAGTGCATGGATCATGCTATGCCAAACAAGATGCTATCCTCCAAAAAAAGGAAGCCAATCTGGTGGTCCCCTACCATAAACAAACTGTACAACAGAAGGAAGAAACTGGTGCAAAAGAGAGTAAAATCCCATAAGTGGAGGAGCTCCCTGGTCAGCCTCAGTAAGAAGCTGCGATCCCTGATAAAATCCTCCAAAGCTAGTTATGAAAACAAAATTGCCACTTATTCTAAAGACAACCACAAAGCATTCTATCGCTATGTCAAGAATCTCAATGGCAGCACTCAGATCTGCTCTGAGTTACAGCACAATGGCACTAAATATACAGACCCAACTAATATTGCCAACATCCTGGCAGAGGGGGGGGGGGCTCACCCCCTAAAGAGCCCATCTGTATACCGGAAGAATACAAAGTTCCTGTAATCACGGCTGCACAGGTAAAAACCACACTCTCCAAAGCCAAGAACACAGCATCCATGGGACCAGACAACATCCCAGACTGCGTTCTGCACAAACTACAGAACGAACTGGCACACCACCTAAGTACCATGTTCAATCATAGCCTCACCTCATGCTTTGTGCTTGCTGAATGGCGCACAGCGATGGTTATCCCACTCCACAAAAGGGGAGCCACCATGGACCCCGGGAACTACCGCCCCATTAGCCTGACGAGCCTGGTCTGCAAGCCCATGGAACATATCATAATGGAACCTATAAACAAAGACAGTGGTAATCTCCAAACTCTGGACTCCACCCAGTTCAGGTTTGTAAAAGGCAGATCATGTCTCCTAAACTTGACAGACTTCTTTGAAGCAGTCACCAAAGCCATAGACAAGGGTAAGGTGGCTCACACAGCCTATCTAAATGTTGCCAAGGCTTTCAACACCATCTCCCACTCTGGAATTATAGATAAACTCACTAAACTAGGTATAAATCCCTATGCCACAAGATGGGTTGCCAACTGGCTCACTGACAGAACCCACACTGTGAAAGTAGCAGTCTCCAAATCCAATTTCAGACCAGTGATAAGTGGAGTACCACAGGGTTCAGTCCTGGGTCCTCTCCTGTTTGGTATCTACTTCTCTGAAGTACAGGCTAACACAGAAGGTCTTTGGCTAATGAAGTTTGCAGATGACAGCAAACTAGGAGCCATAATCGAAACTCCTAATGATGTGGACATCCTACAAAAGGGCCTCACTGAGACAGATGCCTGGTGTCAAAGCCATGGCCTCAAGCTCAATGCCAAAAAGTGCATCATCATCCCCTTTGGTAAAAACTCTGTACCCATGAACTACAACATAGGCGGTAGTATACTTAACAATGAAATTGTGATAAGAGACCTTGGGACACAGGTGGACAGTAGTCTCTCCTTTGATAATCACATCACCACAGTAGTCAGGAAATCCTTCTACGTGGCACACCTCATCACAAAAGGTTTCTCATCCAGAAAAAAAGAGGTCATTGTTCCCCTCTACTCATCACTCATTAGACCCATTATAGAGTACAATGCCCCTTTTGGTATGTACCTCACAAGACATCTACAACAATTGGAAAGGCAGCAGAAATACCTCACAAAGAGGATTACTGGCCTCAAACAGATGCCCTATGCAGACCACCTCAAAAAACTCCAGCTTTACTCCGTCGCATATTGCCTACTCAGAGGTGATCTCTGCCTAACATACAAAGCTATGTCAAACCCAGAGCTGTTGGACATGCTCCATTTAAAGAAGTCCCAATCCCTCCGAGCTACACACTCTAGGGACCTACACCTTGTCACCACAATATACAGAACATGCCAGAGGGATAGATTCCTGTCCCAGAGACTTCCCATACTCTGGAATAAACTACCTATCTATATCAAGCAAAGCTCCTCATTAGTACTCTTCAAGAACAATCTGGATGATTGGATGGGAAATAGGAAATTCACCCTGGGGATCACTTCTGTGGCTCTGCTTGACAGTGGCACAGGAAAATAATTTTCTTGGGTGGCAAAAGCCAGGTTACCTTTTTGGCTGGGCCTGTATAGGTCCTAGGGCCGATAGCCTAGTACCTACCTATGAACCTATGAACCTATGCTTCTCACTAAAGGCACTGTCATTTTGATGAATCAGAGCTGCTGTAGAAGCCATTATTGGTGGGGTACAGTTTGTAGGAGATGGGGTATAGTTTGAATTTTCTACAGGATTTTTATTTCGCTCAGTTGAGCACTCTAAGTAACAGTGAGAATTAAAAAAAAAAACATTTAGTGCATTTTTTGCTATATTACATCTCATTTTTTTAAGACAGGGCTGAGTGGATTTTGTGAAAAGCCCAATGGTTCTGTTGGGTTATATGCTAGGGATAATAGCCATGCTTGGATTACATGGGTACTGGCTGAGTTTTCAGAGGATTACTGTAAAGGCGATCTTTGTAGAAGACTGGTACCTGAGCACATGTATATGACAACTGCGAGATGTTACAGGTAAGTGTAACTTTATTCTTGAGAAATTGTCAAACAGTGATGGATCATTGATTTCAGCTCCTCTGTTATATGTAGATATTGAGTAAGAAATGTGTATGAATTTTGCATTTATTACACTTCTGTTGCAAAGTTTTATGACTAAGAAATGTAGTGATGTGTAGTTTTAGTTTTATTTATTGGTTATTTTGCATGTTCCTTATTATAACTGAGAGGTGAGTGGATAGTTATTTACATATAGATATGTTTGCACCTCAGTTGTCTTAGTTTTATTTCAGCTTTTTTTCTACACTGAATATCTTATGGTTAGTCAGTTGGTTTTCTGACAGGTGGGAAGTAGCTGAGTATTTGATTGCTGTTTGTGTGTGTCTATATATATATATATATATATATATATATATATATATAAAAATACACCCACATCCATGTAGAAAAATTTCCTCCAAGTGTTTGTGTATGTTTGTGTATGTTTGTCTATACAGTGACTAGTACCAAGCTAGCCCTTTGGAAGGTAACTAACAGGAATGTGAGTGTTTAGCTGTAGCTTTCTGGTGAGGTTGTCAGCATTTATACCCTGCACTTGACTGTGTATCAGTCACCATTATCTTAGTTATTTAGTGGTGTCACAGTGGAACATGTAGGGTTTCAAGGTTTCTCACATTCCTTCTTTACATGATGCAGAGTAACAAGGAGTCAGAGACAATCAGCCTAAGTAGTGGAAGACTGAAATGTAAGCTGTTTTCATTTTTGTGGAATTTGTATGTAGACATTCGAGCTATTATTCATTCATTCCCTTTAATATAACCATATTCTGAATATGTCTGCTCATAATGGAATGTCTTAAAATGTTATCTTATTTATTGTCACACATCCATTTCCAAATGCTCGTGGCTTCTTTTTTTATTATTGGTTGCCCACTGCTGGATGGTGGGGGTGGCAGACATTTGGAAGTGCAGGGATTTACTGTGCCTAAAATGACAAAGCAGGTCCTAGGTTAGGATCTGTTGTTTTTGATAAAAATACATTCTAGGACTAATCACTTTTCCTTGCACACCTTGTGTAAATCTGTATGGCATATACATAACATATGTATGTAATGATGACTGGATAATTGCTGAAAAGTATGCTGTTGTGTGAGTACATTTGGAAGGCCATAGCATACACTGTTTTTTGACTTTTTGCTTAACAGCATTGATAAATTATTTTCTACATAAATGTGAGGGTTCATCCTCTGCATAGGAACTTTGAAAAATAATGTGAAATTGTGATGCTTTTCAGATATAGTTTATGTCCACGAATTACTTCTAAGTCAAATTAGGGTTGCCACCCCTCCGTTTTTTTCTGGACTATCTGGAAATCAAACTGATTCTCCGGTAATATGGAAAACACTGTACAAACTCTGGTATTTTATTTCAAAAAAGGAAACAGACTATCAATGTTTGTAAAGCGGTTGATTTACTATGTTTTTTACAGAAAAGCATAGTAAATCAATCTAACACAGTGATGTCATTGTGACATCACAAAATGGGCGGAATATGGGTGGGAGATGCGGTGGGTGGGTGGAGTTACTGGTGATGCAAGGGGTGTGGCTTTACTCTGGTTTTAGCCAAAACGAAAGGTGGCAACCCTAAGTCAAATCCATAAAGTCAAATGTATTTTGTCACCATGAAGAAGCAGTCCACTCCCCCCAGATATGCACATCACATGCAGGGATCTTTTTCGTCAGCAACACCTAAACAATGTAAGCAAATCCAGCTTACTTATCACTGCACTTCTTCAGCGAGTAAAGTGTGTTTGTGTATTGCTCCATTTAGGGATAACTGGTGGCTCAAACCCTGTGGCTTACTTAGGGGAGACAAGAGCCTGAGTCATTTACTCCGACCACCAAGGTGTTAAAAAAATGAGTTTCAGGAAGCTGAGTGAGTGCCAAGTGCCTTTTGTTAGGAACTGAGTGGCTAGTGTATTTTACAAGTCATTGGGTGTTAAGAAAGTCACAGTTAGTTGTCTGTCAGATGCCATAATCTGCCATATCACACATGCACTCAAGTCTGTCAACAACAGGTACTGTTATGACTTTGTCATAGTCCATGTTGGGGTGAATGACTTTAGACGTACCTCCCTGGACTGTATGAATAGAGACATGATTGAGCTCACTGAATATGTGTCCCAGGCAGGTATGTCTCTAGCCTTAAGGAGCATTCTACCGTCACCCAGAATGATGCCTCAATACAAACAGAAAATGATTGACTTTAACAATTGGCTTAGTCTGGTGTCATTCCAGGGGGATACAGTACCTAACAGCCTGGGAAAATATGATCAACAGACCACAATGCTTTGCTAGAGATGGCCCGCATCTGTTTCACTTGGGCTTCAGGCTTCTGGCAAAGTCCCTTGCCTCCCCATAGTACCTTTTTTAGGAAAAGTCCTGAGGTCGATAAAACCAACATAAAAATTTCAACAAAATGCAAATTACAGGTCATGCTGCTAAATGTTAGGAGTCTAAACATAAAACTGTACTCATTGCAAGCATTCTTAACCCTGGTTCAAAGCTACGGAGAGCACCACAGCCTTACCTGGTTACTCATCCTATCATACATTCAGACCCCAAGCTGTGGGCAGCAAAGCCAAAGGAGGGGAGTATCAATATATATGAAAGGCACACACACCTCCAGGCTGGTCAAACTGTATGACACACAGGAGACACTCCAGGTGCAGTTAACCATTGACAAGACCCCTATTCAAATCATAGCTAGCTACAGGCCTCCATATTTGACTCAAAATGCCCACTCCACCTATCTGGACCTCTTTGAATCTCTTAAGATTCAACCCTTTACCCTGATCTTGAGTGACTTTAACTACCCAACTATAGATTGGAAAAACTACTCATGTCAGAATGCAAATGCCCAGAGATTCTTCAATTGTATCAATGCAAATGCCTTGGAACAGCTATTCAATACCCCCCACAAGAGGTAATAATATCTTGGACTTGGTATTAACCAACATGAGTAACCACTGCAGCACCACTATGGTATCATCCTCCCTGGTAAGATCCTACCATAAAGCGGTCAATTTCAAAGTTAGCATCTCCCCTGACCCCCCTCTAGTTAGGGTCAAACAAAAAAACTTCTCCAAAGTTGATTACAACCTCCTGAGGGATGGTATAAACAGCTTCACAGCCCCTTCTCCCTCTGTAGGAACTGGCACCAATGTCCAAATCTATACCAAAGTACTATACAAGCATTTATATAGATGCATGGAATCAGGAATACCTGGCAGGACAAAATCATACTCCACAAGGAAGTAAACCTGTCTGGTGGACATCTGCAATAACAAACTATATAACAAAAGGAAAACATTGCTGTCCAGGACCAAGAAGGAGCAGGTGCCCAATTAGAAGCACTCTCTCCTTAGCCTGAACAAGCAAATAAGAGCACTAGTGAAATCCTCTAAAGCCAACTTTGAGTCCATATTGACCACACCTACTAGAGACAATCATAAGACCTTGTTCACATATGTCCACAATCTAAAAGAAAGCACCCAGATCTATTCAGAACTGGTGGTCAAGGACACCACATATGCAAATGCTGTAGATATAGCCAACCTACTGGCTGACAGATTCAGCAAAAGCTTCACCCCTCTGTCCCCCAATCAGTAAATCGGGACATCCCCAGTATCTGCTCCCCTCCCCTTATCTCTAGGGAACAGGTCATCACTGCCCTCTCATAGGCAAAAAATACAGCCTCCATGGGACCCGATAACATCCCAGGCTGCATCCTACATCAACTCAGGCATGAACTTGCAGCACCATTAAGCACCCTATTCAACCAAAGCCTGAGTACTGGCTTTGTCCCAGCTGAGTAGAGGACAGCCGCTGTCACCCCTTTACACAAAGGTAGCGCATCCACTGATCTGGAAAATTATAGACCCATCAGCCTAACTAGCCTGATCTGCAAGGCCATGGAACAGATTACCATGGAACTCATTAACAGGGACATTGGCAACCTCCAAACACTTGACCCTACACAGTATGGCTTTGTTAAGGGGGGGTCATATCTGTTAAATCTGGTTGACTTCTTTGAGACAGACACCAAAGCCATGGTCAAGGGGAAGACAGTACACAACACCTACCTTGACATGGCCAAAGCCTTTGACACTATTCTCCACTTGGGCATAATAGATAAACGCTCTCAACTAGGCATCAACCCATATGTTACCAGGTGGGTAGCAAACTGGCTTACTGATAGATCTCACCTAATCAAAATAGGGGAAGCCACCTCAAGCAGTAGACCCGTAACGAGTGGTGTACCCCAGAGATTGGTCTTGGGGCAACTCTTATTTGGGATATACTTCTCTGTGGTGCAGGCCAAAACCAGTGGGCTATGGCTGACCAAGTTTGCAGATGACTGCAAGCTGGGTGCAGTCATCAATTCCCCAAGTGATGTTGGTGTCCTCCAAGAGGGTCTTACCCAAACATATGACTGGTGCCAGAAACATGACCTCAAGCTGAATGCAAAAAAAATGCATCATCATCCCCTTTGGGAGAGGGACATCCCCACATATTATCACATTAATAACAATGTCCTAAGCACACAATCAGTTGTGAGGGATTTGAGCACCCAGGTTGATAGCAAACTGACATTTGACCACCATGTTGCTTCTGTTGTACGGAAAGCTTTCTAGATGGCCCACCTCATACATGAGGGTATCTTATCCAGGGACAAGGAGGGCATAACATCCCTGTATTCTTCCCTTATAAGGCCAATTTCTGAGTATAATGCCCCCTTTATCATGTACTTCACAAAGCACATGCAGCAGCTGGAGAGACCACATAGGTTCCTCACCAGGAGAATCCAGGGCCTTAAACATCTACCCTACACAGATAGGCCAAAAGCCCTGTCCCTCTACTCAGTTTCATACAGACTCCTCAGAGGTGACCTCTGTCTGGCATACAAAGCAATCTCAGACCCTGCATTGATGGGACTGCTGCATATCTGCAAGTCAAGCTCCATTCGAGTAACCTGCATGCGCGACCTCAACCTGGTATTAGACATCAATAGGACTTGTTGTTGGGACAGATTTGTGTCCCAGAGACTCCCCCATCTGTGGAATAGACTCCATGTCAAGCAGAGTAACTCATTATCCCTTTTCAAGCACAACCTGGATAACTGGATAGGAAACAAAAAATACACCCCTGGGATTCCACCTGTGGTCCTGCTGGACAGGGACTTTGG
>NC_056741.1:1705234846-1705367346 GCF_019279795.1 Protopterus annectens | reverse complement strand
ACATTGTAGCAGGACACATATTGGATATATTGAATATGATGGTGGAAATTGTGGAAAGAAGGGAAAGATAAATACAAGAAAATGAAATGATTATGGTATGTGGACAGAAGATATAGCACGATGTAACAGAGAAACAGAGAAAACTGGTAGAAGAGTGCAGACAAGCAAGTAATGGATTGTATTGAGCTGCTGGTGCTGTTTACATAGGTAGAGGTAAGTGACTGTTTTAGATGCAATGGTTAAGGTTAATGTTAATAGTTAGGAAAGAATCCTTAAAAACTGGTATGCTAGCACAGATCCTCTTATTGTAGCAATTTTCTAAGTTTATAAGAGCAATATTTAAAGTGTCTTTCTTTGTGCTGCTTGCCCCCCTTGTACGTCTCTGAAAGTAATTGTTATTGTTTTGCAGAAACTGGATGCCAAGTCAGGTCCTGTTATTTAGCAACCTTCTAAGTTTATAAGAGCAATATTTAAAGTGTCTCTGTATTTGTGCTGCTTGTTCCCCTTGTATATCTCTGAATGTAATTGCCATTTTTTAGAGAAAAAGTATGCCAAGTCAGGTCCTGTTATTCTAGCAACTTTCTAAGTTTATAAGAGCAATATTTAAAGTGTCTCTGTTTGTGCTGCTTGCTCTCCGAGTATGTTGGGCAGGGCTTTGTCCTAAAGTGCTGTTTCATTTACTTATGGTGTGCTTACGGTATTGCAGACTATAAAAATAAAGGTTTTGGATCTGAGAAGTGTCTTATTGAATTTTAAAGATGTTCTACCATGCTCCATGGCGATGGCACATTTCGCGCAGTGCGAAAATAGGGTGTTCCACATTTTGACCATTTGTCACACATTGTTAAGGTCTGTGTTCCACAATGGCCTCTTAAGAGGTTGAGGAGACCTATGCAAACACACACACACACACACACACACACACACACACACACACACACACACACACACACACACACACACGCAGATACTCACAGATATATATCTGTATCTCTATATTATATATATATATATATATATATATATATATATATATATATATATATATATATATTATTTATTTATTTATTTTATTTTATTTTATTTTTCATTTGCTGACTGGGCTAGTCTAACTGGATATATGTCCATTTTCAGTAGAGGCCCGGGGAGAAAAGCTCCAAGCATAGGCAATGACATATCATATATTACATGCAAAACCAAACAGAATATAAAATAAAACTAATTTTTTTTTGGCCTGGTTTACAGATGTACAGACATTATGTTTATATCTAGTACAGTGGAGGATAGCACATTTAGAGTAAGTATACTCTTATAGAGTACTAAGTAGGAAATCTCATTAAATACTAGTCAGAGGTTAGCTTACTAGTTAACCCAGGTAAACGTAAGAGAATAACAGAGCAGAGAAGTATAGGGAGAGTAAGATGGGGATTGAGATATTAGTCAATGTTAGAGCAGGGACGTAGCCAGTATGTATTAAGGTACTCTTTAAGGTATTTTTTGAAAAGCAGTGTGGAAGAAAGAGATGTAAGTTCACTTGGAAGCAGGTCCCAGGTTTTTCCCACTATGTTAGTGAATAGTGAGTCCCCTGCATGGTTGTTTGATTTAACTAACTAATTTGGAAACTAGAAGCTTATTAGCTGAGCATAGTGTTGCCAGATTTTTATATGGGGTAATCAGATTAGTGAGGATTGGGGTATTCTTGGGGTGGTAAAGGATCTTTTAGGTGATGGTGAGTTGTTGATAAAGTAGGTGGTTCTGCAGTTCTAACCATCCTAGTTGTTTGAGGTTGTGACAGTGGTGGGTTCTAAAAGGGGTACCAGTGTCAAATCTGGCAATGATGTTATAGCTGGTTGCAAGTTTGCTAAGGTTGTTTTTAGATAGACTGATATAAATGGGAGAAGCATAGAACAGGGTAGAGATAAGGTGGGTCTGGGCAATAGTAGTTCTAGCTACCGGTGTAAGGAAGGGTTTGATTCTATAAAGGGAGCCTAGTTTTCTGTTGACAGATTTTATAGTAGTATTAATATGATCATCATAGCTAAGGTTGTGGTCTATTGTAATTCCTATGAGTTGGGTTGTAGTGTCTGGAGCTATGCTAGTTCCATTGTTAGAGGTTACTGTGAAGTGAAATTGCGGTGACTTTTGGGTAGGAGCAAAAAGCAATAATTTTGTTTTTTGGGGGTTAAGGAGGAGGCGATGTTGCATGAATCAGTTTTCAACAATATTAAATACTGTTTGGGTGAGGGTCTGGAGAGAGGTTAGGGACTTAGGTGAACATATTAAAGTAGAATCATCAGCATATTGTATACAGGTGGCTTGTGGAATTTTAGCATTTAAATCATTAATAAAAACTGAGAAGAGAAGATAGCCTAAAACAGAGCCTTGAGGTACTCCAATGTTAACAGGGAGGTGCATAGAGAGATTATTATCCCAGAGCACTGCTTGCGGTCTGTTTTCTAAATAGGATTTAAACCAAAGTAATGCCTGTGGGTCAAGAGATAGGGGTTTTAATATATTAATAAGTAGGTGATGGCTGACCATGTCAAAAGCTTTTGAAAGGTCAATAAATAGAGCAGAAGAAAGAGAGTTATTGTTACGATGTTTGTTTATAAAGTCAGAAAAAGATAGCAGGGCAGTGGTGGTACTATGGAATGGCCTGAAACCATGCTGACAGTTGTATACAGACACAGATATATATCTGTGTATATGTATACACACATTTACACAAACACGTGCATAAATACACATACACACACACCCACACACACACACACACACACACACACACACACACACACACACACACACACACACGCACACACGCACACACGCACACACTCACACACACTCTCAAATGTATATACAACCATATACCCATGCACAAATATGCACAAACATACATGAATGAATTGCATGAATTTATAATTTAAAAATGTTGCCATTCTGTGAATCCAAGCAAACCTCAGTGCCAGAAATTATATGCACAGCCATTCATCTGATGAAAAGCTATCAAAAACAGAAATAATCATTTCACCCCTCACATACTAAAAGAAACTACAAAATAAATGTTGTATGTGACTAGCTGTATATGAGTGATTTATGTACACAGCTCAAAAACAAACTCTACTTCTCTTTTGAACTGCAACAAAATGTTCCATGGCAAGCTTACCTCTGAACTGCCCAGAACTGTGCAGAACCTCCCTGCTTTTGCCTCTTATTTTTGGATATGTCTTATGTAAACTTTTTGCTTTTCTCAGAAATAGGTTCATAGGTTCATAGGATGGAACTAGGCTATTGGCCCTAGGGCCTATACAAGCTTAGCCATAATAATTCCCTGGCTATTTCTTCCCACACTATGTACTTCCTGGACCCCTGTCTAGTAGGGCAACTGATGTGATCCCCGGGGTGAATTTCCTTTCTCCCATCAAATCGTCAAGGTTCCTTTTGAAGAGGGCCAAAGAGGCACTCTGCTTGACATGTATGGGCAGTCTATTCCAGAGTCTGTGGAGTCTCTGGGTCAGGAACATATCCCTCCAGCATGTTTTGTTTATTGTGATGACAAAGTTTAGATCCCTGGGGCATGTGGCTCTGAGGGATTGGTATTTCTTTAAGTGTAGCATGTCCAACAGCTCTGGGTTTGACATGGCCTTGTATGGTAAGCAGAGATTGCCTCTGAGTAGACAATATGCGACAGAGTATAGCTGGAGTTTTTTTTAAGGCAGTCAGCATAGGCCATCTGCTTTAGGCCTGTGATTCATTCTTTTAGTGAGGTATTTCTGTGGCCTTTCCAGTTGTTGCAGGTGTCTTGAGAGGTACATACCAAAAGGGGCGTTGTATTCTATAATTGGTCTAATGAGGGATGAGTACAGTGGGACAATGACCTCCTTTTTTCTGGATGAAAAGCCTTAGTGATGAGGTGTTCCACATAGAAGGATTTCCTGACTGTTGCGACAATGTGGTTATCGAAGGTGAGACCACTGTCTACCTGTGTCCCTAAGTCTCTTATCACACTTTCAGTGTTTAGTGTACTGCCACCTATGTGGTAATTCGTGGGTACATGTTTTTTCCCAGAGGGGATAACTATACATTTCTTGGCACTGAGCTTGAGCCCATGGCTCTGGCACCAAGCATCTGTTTCTGTAAGGCCCTTTTGTAGAGTATCCACATCATTTGGAGATTCAATAATGGCTCTCAGTTTGCAGTCATCTGTGAACTTTGTTAGCCAGAGTCCCTTAGTATTGGCCTGTACTTCAGAGAAGTAGATGCCAAACAAGAGTGGTCACAGGACTGAACCCTGAGGTACTCCACTTGTCACTTGTCTGGAGCTGGATTTGGAGTCAGCTACTTTTACAGTGTGGGTTCTGTCAGTAAGGCAGTTGGCAACCCATCGAGTGATGTAGGGATTAATGCCCAGCTTAGTAAGTTTATCTATGATTCTAGAGTGGGGGATGGTGTCAAAGGCCTTGGCAAGGTCCGGATAGGCTGTGTGGACCTCTTTACCCTCGTCTACGGCTCTGGAGACTGATTTGAAGAAGTCATTCAGGTTCAGGAGACAAGATTGGCCCTTCACAAACCCAAACTGGGTGGGGTCCAGTGTTTGAAGGTTGCCAATGTCTTTGTTTATAAGTTCCATGATAATGCATTCCATGTCCTTGCAGATCAGACTCGTCAGACTGATGGGGCGGTAGTTCCTGGGATCCAAAGTGGATCCCCCCTTGTAGAGTGAGATAACTGTAGCTGAATGCCTGAAAATTATAATCAGTCAATACACACATTAGAGTTTCATACTTTATTGCTGAGAAAAAGTATCTTGATGCAAAACTTGTTCCCTTTTTACCCTTTCAGATGAACTAGAATAATGTTTAAAATTTTCTGATTTTTGGCCCTATTTTGGCTTTGTTGAAAATTCTTGAGCATAGTAGTAGAGAGGTATGACTGCAAATAACGTTAGCCGTTACCTGGAATTCTTTGCATGCTCGTTAGTATTAGGAGTAGGAGAGATTTCTTCTTCTGATCGGCATCCTCTAAGATATCATTTATCTTAAACTGCAGTTTCATTCCCAGGCTGTAGGCAGCTCCCAATAACCACACACTTGCATTGCCACAATCGCAGAATGCCAATTTACCGATCTTTTTTCTTTCTTTTCAAATAGGACAAAATGTGAATAACATTATCAGGCAATTGATGGTTGTTTAGAGAGTTTTTTTTCTTTCTTTTTGATTTCTTCTCCACAAGTTATCATTTAGAAATGCAGCAAGTCCTAGAATCCGAAGTTGCTATATTTGTAAATGATAACCTGTTAGAAAAAGTATGCGGAACCAGAAGTTCAGTTAGTACATAGATAAAATAGTCTACAGAGAAATCTGGTGTTCTGCCAGTAATTAAAAGAAAAAAAAAAGATACAGCTTTAGAGCAACTTTTCCTGTGTACAAGCGTCACTAGACAAATGGCTAGAAATTGCATCTTCCTTCTTATGGACAAGATGCAAATGCATACAGTGAAAATCTAGCATTACAGAAGCTTGAAAGGGAACAAAACTTTGACAATATTATATTTCATGGCAGAATGAACGTAATTCAGGGACATGCTACTTGGAGGGAAGTGGGAAGCAGTAGTGCTGACATTAATACAGTGGGTGAGGATAAGAATGCCCCATCAGTGAAGAGCTCTGGGTTTGTTCCTTTAAATGAAGTTGGATTATGTATTTGGTTATATAGGGTTGTTTTGCTTACATTGCTGTGGTGTTGTAGTATAAATCTTGAAAGACAATCAGTAATTTTATCAGGGTAGCAATCAGAGGTGCTTATATGGTTTAGCTAAGTGGAGAGGATTCATTCGAGTGTAGAATGTCTTCCTTTAAATGGACAGTCACAGCTGTAAACTTTTGTTTTCAGCTTTCATCTAATTGTTCACACACAGTTCACAATTGCAATGAATTATTCTGTTACCTATATTTTGACTAACATTGTATAACTCCTGTAAGGTTTTTCATGAAATGTTACACTCTGTGGTAAGGAAAGTCATAGTATTTGAGTTGTTAAGAAATTTACTGTAACCATTGTCTCATTATTGTTATCTAAGTGTTGGAGTTAATCACTTGAATCTTTAGTTGAAACAACATTTCTGTGGCAAAGACAATACCACAGCAAGTATGAAGGCAGATGAAAACTTCTCCATTCATCTCAGTGAGACACTGAAAAGAAGTGAAAATGTCCCCATTCACATTAATGAGGTGGTGGAGACAGAGATTCATTCCTCAGGTCTGACAGATTCTCATTCTATCAAGACTTCACAATTAAGGGATTGTAATTTCATTTTATGAAAAGTGGCACAGAAGCCATTATTGGTGAGGTATGGGTCTGTAGGAGATATGACATGCTTTGAACTTGCTGCAGGATTTTTGGCAAAGGTCAGAACACACGGTCAGAGTGAAAAGCTGGGGGTGAGTTTCTTGCAATCTTTTCTCTGCTAAAAGGAGAAATAGTCTTGTTGACCCATGCCCTGTTATAGGGATATTGGCTGCCTTGCTAAGGTTTTGAAGGAGTTATTTTGAAATTGTCATCTTTGTCGAGGAAGACTACTACCAGAAGACTGTGTGAACCATAAATACACCAGATAACGGCTGGGTATTACAGTTAAATGTACCATAAATGCACCAGATAGGTGCTGGGTGTTTCAGATAAGTGCACCATAAATATACCAGATATGTGCTGGGTATTACAGGTAAGTGCAACTTTTTATTTTTGAGAGCTTGTAAGGCTGTGATAAGTCAGTGGTTTCAGCTCTTGTTCTGTGGTGCATGGTGAGGAATACATGGGTACAATTTATGCATTTTGTGTACTTCAGCTGTATTTTTTACTAAACAGTAATGCGTTGTAACATTTTATTTGTTTATTTCAAAATGTTCCTATTTTAACTTTGATGTGGGTGTGTAGTTGGTTAATTTCTCTTGGATGGGATCTTCTACCATTTTTGATTTTTATTTCAATTCTATTTGTTTTAACTGAATGCATCATGGTTAGTCGGCTTGTTTCTTGATGGGATGGATTTAGCTAGTAGTTTATTGACCATTTTGGGCTAATTTCTATTTCTTTAATTTCCCTGCTATAAAAACCGCATTTGTGCAGTTTTGCACTCCGTGGAGTGCCAGTTAGCTAGGGTTAAACTATTCCCGGCTGCAAGAAGTCTGCTCTTCAATTTTTCCCTTGGAACTAGACAAACTTTCAACTTAAGCACTCAAACCATTAATTTTACAGCCCAGCACTTGCTCAAAACTCATAGCAAACACTAATTAACCCTAGCACTAGACCCCCTATACTGTCCAGAAGAACAAGGCTTTCTATTCGTCCCTACCAGCTAATCAGTAAAACAGCTCTCTTTACCTATTCAGGCATGTCCAAAGGGCAGTTACAGGTGTACTCTCCAGTCCAACTGGTGAATCTGGGCATTTTGAGGCAATGTCACAACTGCCTCATGTACACAGACAACCCTATCCTCCTACCACCAAACATTAATATATGCGAGAGATGCAATTATACATCCAAACTGAAAGCAAAGCTCTCTCAACGCAAGACTGGAACTGACAGTCAAGAGGAGAAGGAAAATACTTGCAACACACCACCAGTCTCACATAGACCTACTAAACCAACACCGGGAAATAACACACATCAATACACAAAAACATACTCAGAGGCTTTAAATAAAAATCTGCAAAAGCAACAGAGACCTCCAAAGCAGACATCCAAGCAACCTCCACACCCCATCACAAAGCATGAAACACATACTTCACATAATCAGAGTGCCATGCAATCACAGCCCTTAAGGCAAAATAACATACCCAACACACTAGTAATAGGTGACTCTATAGTCAGGCACACTGATGTCCCATTAACTAGGCTGGACAAGGAGAAGGTTACAGTTAGCTGCCTGTCAGGTGCCAGGATCCACCACATAACACAAGTACTCAGGTCACTCCATAACAAGTACAAATATGACTCTGTCATTGTCCATATTGGTGTGAATGACCTGAGATGTACCTCCCTGGACTACATGAAAAGAGACATGGAAGAGCTCTCTGATCACATAGCCCAGGCCGGTATGACCCTGACCCTGAGTAGCATCCTGCCCTCACCAAGAATTATGCCACAGTGTAAAGAAAAAATGATCAGTTTCAACAATTGGCTAAGTTTTTGGTATCATTCAAAGGGGATCCAGTATCTGTCCACCTGGGATGACATGCTCGATAAACCATGTTGCTTCACAAGAGATGGCTTGCACCTGACACGCTTAGGCTTTTGAATACTGGCCAAGGCTTTTGCCACCCCCATAGTGCCTTTTTTAGACAAGGCTCAAAAGACAAACTTACCACTATAAATAGCACAAGTAACCAAAAACTGAGGGTAATGCTACTCAACGCCAGATGTCTAAACCTCAAAATGCACGCACTCGAGGCACTCCTCAGTATGGAGAACATCAATATCTGTGACGTAGCAGAAACCTAGTTTAAGGCTCCAGAGAGCACCCCAGCACTACCAGGCTATAACTCATACCATACTTTTCGGCCACAGAACCCAGACCAAAACACAAAATGTGGGGGTGCATCCATATTCATTAAGGATACCCACACCTTCAGGTTAGTGGCACACCACAATGCCTCAGAGATCATTCATGTGCAACTAACAATGGGCAAAACTGCAATTCAAATTGTAACTTGCTACAGATCACCCACCATGATCCAGGACCCCCATTCCGCATTTCTGGAGACACTGGAAAATATGAAGGACCTATCAAACACCCTAATATTGGGTGATTTCAATTACCCAAACATTAGCTGGGAGAAATACTCAAGCACTAACTCCCTTGCCCAATGCTTCCTAGAATTTATAAACTCGAACGCCATAGATCGACTGGTCAACACCCCCACCAGAGGTGAGAACATATTGGACCTGGTCATCACCAACATGGGTGACTGGTGTTCTACACCAGAGGTCAAACCCTTGCTGGTTAGATCAGACCATAGACTAATCACTCTGGATATCCACATTCCAACCCCACCCCCAATCAAGGAAACCTCTGTGAAAAACTTTTCAAAAGCAAACTTCACATTACTTAAGACTGAGGTGGAAAGGTTCACAGCCCCCATGCTAAAGGACAATGGTGTCCAAGCTGCTGAATCCAATACAAAGGCGCTCTATGAGTACCTGCAAGAATGCATGGATCGTGCTATCCCAAGCAAAACCAAGAATCACTCCTCCAAGAAAAGGAAACCAGTCTGGTGGACCCCTGCCATAAACAAGCTATACAATAGAAGGAGGAAACTAGTGCAGAAAAGAGTAAAATCCCAAGAAGGAAAGACATCCCTGATTAGTATCAGCAAGAAACTATGCTCCCTCATAAAATCATCCGAGGCTAGCTTCGAAAGAAAAATTGCCAAGGACTCCAAAGATAACCACAAAGCATTCTTTAGCTACATCAAGAACCTAAGTGGAAACTCTCAGATCTGCTCTGAGTTAGTGCAGAATGGCACAAAATACACTGAGCCAACTGATATTGCCAACATTCTGGCAGGCAGGTTTAGTGCAAACTTCACCCCCCTCTCACCCCCTAAAGGGCCCATAACCATACCAGAAGAATGGTGATCATGCAACTATTCTCCATTTCCATGGGTGCCATGAAGTTAGTCACCTCTGTTTTTAGGAGCCCAAAGTTAGCTTTGGAGACGTTTTTCATGGTAGTTACCCTTGTGGGAGGTGGAAGGGATGAGGATTTCCAAGGTGGTTAGTTTGTGGTTGGATCTTACCAGGGAGGAGTTGACTATTGGTGTAGAGCAATGATCACCCATGTTAGTAATGACCAGGTCAAGGATGTTGCTACCTCAAGTGGAAGTAAGAATGATCTGGTCCAGGGCATTGGAATTAATGAATTCCAGGAAATGTTGGGCAAGTGTATTGGTACATAAGTAGATTTCCCAGTTAATGGAGGGGTAGTTGAAGTTGCCCAGTATGAGAGTGTTAGGTTGGACCCTAATATTCTCCAGGATGCTTAGGAACATGTAGTGTGAGTCTTGGGACATGGTTGGGGACCTATAGGAGGCTAGGACCTGAATCTCTGTCTTACCCAATGTTAGCTGCACCTGAAGTATTTCTGATGTGTTATATTGAGCTACCAGTCTGGACATGTGTGCATCCTTTATGAATATGGAAACACCACTGCCTTTGGAGCTTCGGTCCAAGTTTTGGGGCTGAAAGGTGTTTAACAAGTTGTAGACTGGTAGTGCAGGGGTGCTTTCTGCTGCCTTGAACCAGGTCTCTGTTACAGCACAAATGTCGATTTTCTCCATTTTAAGGAGTGCTTTGAGTGAGTGCATTTTGAGATTTAGACTTCTAGCATTGAGCAGCATGACCCTCAGATTGCATTTGTTTCTAGCTGTTATGGTGGTAATTTTGTCTTTGGAACACTGTCTAAAATAAAGCACTATAGGGGTGGCTAGAGCCTTGGCCAGTATCTGTAAGCCCAGGGATGACAGCTGCAGGCCATCTCTGACAAAGCATCGAGGTCTGTCAATCATGTCATCCCAAGCAGACAGAGAATGGATCCCCTTAGAATGACACCAGAAACTTAACCAATTGTTGGAATCAATCATTTTCTGCTTGTACTGTGGTATCATTCTGGGTGATGGTAGGATGCTGCTCAGGGCTAGGGTCATACCCGCCTGGGCTACATAATCCGAGAGCTCCTCCATGTCTCTTTTCATGTAGTCCAGGGAGGTAAATCTCAGGTCATTCACACCCACATGTACAATGACAGAGTCATATTTGTATCTGTTGTTGAGGGGCCTGAGTGCATGCATTATGTGGTGGATCCTGGCACCTGACAGGCAACTGACTGTTACTTTCTCCTTATTCAACCTAGTGAGTGGGACATCAGTGTGCCTCACTATCGAGTAACCTATGACTAGTGTGTTGGGCATGCTCTTTTGCCTTAGGGGCTTTGGTTGAGTGACACACTGTTTAGGAGAGTTATGTGTCTCATGGTTAGTGTTGTGTTGTGGTGGTCAAGTGCATTTCTGCCTTGGAAGTCTCTGCTGTTTGGATAGATTTTTATTGAGAGCCTTCACAAAGGTGGGTATGTGGTTTGTGTTTTTATGTGAAGGCAGTGCTGCTGTGTGTTCTGGAGGGCTATGTGTTCCATGTGATGTGGTGCAAGTGTTGACCTTCTCCTCTTGTCCAGCTATTCTGGTCTTGGCTGGAGAGTGAGTGACTTCTAATTTGGATATATAAGTGCATCTCTCACAAGTCTGAGTGTTGGGAAGTAAGAGGAGAGGATTGGCTGTGTACATGAGCAGTTGCTACATTGCCTCAGGATGCCCAAGTTCACCAGGTTAATAGGAGAAAGCACAAGGAACTGACCTTTAGACATGCTTGGAGAGGTGGGCATTAATAATAAGTACTGGAGCTGTTTCCTTGTAAAATTTTTAGTGCTGGTAGCACTTTTGTGAGCTACAATAATTACTACAAGAAGTCTGGTAAAGTGCTAGACTTATAAGCTAGTAAAAGTGCAGTAGAAGAGAGAACTAGCAGATCTAAGGGAAAAGTTGAAGAGCAGACACTGGCACCACTCAGAAGTTTACAAACAGTCCTGGATACAGCAAATCTGTATCTGGACTAGACTAGTTACAGGAAAGGTGGGAAACAAGCTCAAATGTGGGCTTTTAAACCAGAAAGTTGAAAGAGATGGAAAGACTACCCAAACGGCCAATAGACTACGATTTCTGGGCCAGAAACCACTCCTCTTGTGGTAGATAGGCTAACTAGTTCTTACCTATAAACAAAGACATTGGCAACCTTCAAACACTGGACCCCACCCAGTTTGGGTTTGTGAAGGGCCGATCTTGTCTCCTGAACCTGATTGACTTCTTTGAATCAGTCTCCAGAGCCATGGACAAGGGTAAGGTGGTCCACACAGCCTATCTAGACCTTGCCAAGGCCTTTGACACCATCCCCCACTCTGGAATCATAGATAAACTTACTAAGTTGGGCATTAATCCCTATGTCACCCAATGGGTTGCTAAATGGCTTACTGATAGAACCCACACTGTAAAAGTAGCTGACTCCAAATCCAGCTCCAGACAAGTGACAAGTGGAGTACCTCAGGGTTCAGTCCTGGGGCCACTCTTGTTTGGCATCTACTTCTCTGAAGTACAGGTCAACACTAAGGGACTCTGGCTAACAAAGTTTGCAGATGACTGCAAACTGGAAGCCATTATTGAATCCCCAAATGATGTGGATACTCTACAAAAGGGCCTTACAGAAACAGATGCTTGGTGCCAGAGCCATGGGCTCAAGCTCAATGCCAAGAAATGTATTGTTATCCCTTTGAGAAAAACATGTATCCATGAATTACCATATAGGTGGCAGTACACTAAACACAGAAAGTGTGATAAGAGACTTAGGGACACAGGTGGACAGTGGTCTCACCTTCGATAACCACATCGCCACAACAGTCAGGAAATCCTTCTATGTGGCACACCTCATCACGAAGGGCTTTTCATCCAGAAAAAAGGAGGTCATTGTCCCACTGTACTCATCCCTCATTAGACCCATTATAGAATACAACGCCCCATTTGGTATGTACCTCTCAAGACATCTGCAACAACTGGAAAGGCCTCAGAAATACCTCACTAAAAGAATCATAGGCCTAAAGCAGATGCCTTACGCTGACCGCCTTAAAAAACTCCAGCTATACTCTGTCGCATATCGTCTACTCAGAGGCGATCTCTGCTTAACATACAAGGCCATGTCAAACCCAGAGCTGTTGGACATGCTACACTTAAAGAAATCCCAATCCCTCAGAGCTACACGCTCCAGGGATCTTAACCTTGTCATCACAATAAACAAAACATGCTGGAGGGATAGGTTCCTGACCCAGAGACTCCCCAGACTCTGGAATAGATTGCCCATACATGTCAAGCAGAGTGCCTCTTTGGACCTCTTCAAGAGGAACCTTGACGATTGGATGGGAGAAAGGAAATTCACCCCAGGGATCACATCAGTCGCCCTGCTAGACAGGAGTCCAGGAAAGTAAATAATGTGGGAAGAAATAGCCAGGGAATTGTTATGGCTAGGCTTGTATAGGCCCTAGGGCTGATAGCCTAGTACCAACCTATGAACCTATGAACTATGAACCACTCCCACTGACAAGCTAGAAGGCTTCCCTCTGACACGGAAAGGCTTGAGGGGCTCAGAAGCTTACAAACAGTCCTGGATACAGCACATTTATATCTGGACTAGACTGGTTATAGGAAAGGTGGGAAACAAGCACAAATGTGGGCTTTAAAACCAGAAAGTTGAAAGAGATGGGAAGACTACCCAAACAGCCAATAGACTGCAATTTCTGGGCCAGAAACCACTCCTCTTGTGGTAGATAGGCTACCTAGTGCTTACCACTCTCACTGACAAGCTAGAAGGCTTCCCTCTGACACAGAAAGGCTCGGGGGGCTCAGAAGCTTACAAACAGTCCTGGATACAGCAAATTTGTATCTGGACTAGACTAGTTATAGGAAAGGTGGGAAATGAGTGCAAATATGGGATTTTAAATCAGAAAGTTGAAATAGATGGAAAAAACTTCCCAAGCAGTCAAAGAACTACAATTTCTGTGCCAGAAACCACTCCTCTTGTGGTAGGTAAACCACTCCTCTTGTGGTAGATAGGCTACTAGTGGTTACCACTCCCACTGATAAACTAGAAGGCTTCCCTCCAACACAGAATGGTGTGGGGGCTCAGAAGCTTACAAACAGTCCTGGATACAGCAAATTTGTATCTGGACTAGACTGGTTATAGGAAAGGTGTGAAACAAGTACAAATGTGGGCTTTAAAACCAGAAAGTTGAAAGAGATGGAAAGACTGCACAAACGGCCAATAAACTAAAATTTCTGGGCCAGAAACCACTCCTCTTGTGGTAGATAGGCTACCTAGTGCTTACCACTCTCACTGACAAGCTAGAAGGCTTCCCTCTGACACAGAAAGGCTCGGGGGGCTCAGAAGCTTACAAACAGTCCTGGATACAGCAAATTTGTATCTGGACTAGACTAGTTATAGGAAAGGTGGGAAATGAGTGCAAATATGGGATTTTAAATCAGAAAGTTGAAATAGATGGAAAAAACTTCCCAAGCAGTCAAAGAACTACAATTTCTGTGCCAGAAACCACTCCTCTTGTGGTAGGTAAACCACTCCTCTTGTGGTAGATAGGCTACTAGTGGTTACCACTCCCACTGATAAACTAGAAGGCTTCCCTCCAACACAGAATGGTGTGGGGGCTCAGAAGCTTACAAACAGTCCTGGATACAGCAAATTTGTATCTGGACTAGACTGGTTATAGGAAAGGTGTGAAACAAATGCAAACGTGGGCTTTTAAACCAGAAAGTTGAAACAGATGGAAAAACAAATCTCTATCTGGACAAAACTAGTTACAGGAAAGGCAGGAAACAAGCTTAGAATTTTTTTTGTAAAGTGGAAAAAAAAAGTGGAAAGGGAGAAAGAGAAATAGAAGATAATTCAAGGTTAAGAACCGAAGTGGCTTGCCCTTCTCAAATGTTCTCTCTGTATTAGGTAGAATGAGCTAGTGACACTAGACTGGGATAGAACTGGGATACAGCTGAACAGATGGGACTGGTAGGAGTGTCTGAAGTCAAAATATAATCTCACTGTACTCGGTTGAGTGAGCAAATGAGATAGACCCAAGAGGAGTGTGCAAACACAAATTTAAAGGAGGGGCAGGCAATTCGAAAGCCACCAAGATTAATACCAAAAAAAGAACAAGGAGGGTGGGAGAGGAAACTAACTGCAGAGAGAGAGAGAGAGAGAGAGAGAGAGAGAGACCACAGTATCCTAGGAAACAAATAGAAAAATAAATGCTTGCAGAGAGACACAGACCACAATATTCAGTGAAACAATTAAATAGACAGAAAAATAAAATGCAGTACAATCTTCAACACTGCAAGTTTGTACTTAACTCAGCTAGTAATGCAGTTGATTGTAGGTATATAGCAGAAAGCCAACAACTCAGATATTGAGCAGTAATAAATTCAAAGATATGTGACTAACACTTATAAACACTGAGAAACCCTCTAGGCTAAGAGTTTAACACTGCATATCAATGAAGTGAACCACAATAACCCCCATTTACTGCAGAGAGAGAGAGAGAGAGATACCGCAGTATTCTATGAAACAAATAAATAGAAAAATAAATGCCTGCAGAGAGACACAGACCACAATTTTCAATGAAACAATTAAATAGACAGAAAAATAAAATGCAGTACAATCTTCAACAGTGCAAGTTTGTACTTAACTCAGCTAGTAATGCAGTTGATTGTAGGTATATAGCAGAAAGCCAAACAACTCATATATTGAGCAGTAAGAAATTCAAAGATATGTGACTAACACTTATAAATACAAAGAAACTCTCTAGGCTAAGAGTTTAACACTGAATATCAATGAAGTGAAACACAATAACCCCCACTTACTGCTGAGAAAGAGAGAGAGAGAGAGACCACAATATTCTATGCAATAAATAAATAGAAAAATAAATAACTGCAGAGAGACACAGACCACAATATTCAATGAAACAATTAAATAGACAGAAAAATAAAATGCAGTACAATCTTCAACACTGCAGGTTTGTACATAACTCGGCTAGTAATGCAGTTGATTGTAGGTCTATAACAGAAAGGCAAACAACTCTGATAACTGCAGTGTGGATATAACTGCAGTCTAAGCATGTATGGTGATGCAAGAGATTGTAATTTTGATATCCTGTTCTTTGTTATATAATCTTACATCAAGTTTTCTTTCATTACCTTACCCATTCACAACTGCAGTGTGGAGGTAGAAAATTCCTGTCACACTTCAAGGAAGTGCAGCAAAGGGTGACTAATAGACAAATAAACAGAAAGTAAGACAGGAGATAAGCAGTTTGGATTCAGATCAGGAATTAGTATGGCCAGTCCAATGTTGGCACTGAGACAGATAGTGGAGAAGAAGCTAAAGATGAGGAAGGAGTCCAAATGAGCATTGCCAGACTTGGAGAAAGCATATGTCAAAGTTGATTTGGGCAGTCCTGCAATGTACTGAAGTCCAAGAAACACTGATAGAATTAGTGCAGATTATGTACAAGGACCCAATGGCACAAGTACTAACAATATTCGGACTTGCAGAGGTGTTCCCATTGGGGTTGGGTGTGCATCAAGGCTGAGCTCTGAGCTCACTGATGTTTATACTGGTGATGCACTACATTAGCAAAACTAGTTGAAGGGGACAGGTCAACAAAGCTGATGTACACAGACGATATGGCATTACAAGCAGACTGTGAACAAGAACTTCAGCTGACAATTAGGGTATGAATACAAAACTAAAGTCACATAGAATGAAACTGACTACAGACAAGGCAGTTGTCATAGCAGCAAATGTAGAAATCAGAAGAAGCAGAAAATTAAGGCTGAAGAGAAGATGGCAGACCAGGATAACAGTTTCAAGTATCTAGGGTGGGTGGTTGAGGAGAAGGCAAGTCTGAATGGGGAGGTCAAAGCTAGAATCAAAGGGAGTGGCAGCCAAATGGCACAGAGTGTGAGGGGGGGTAGTGTATGACAGATTAATGCCAAAGAAGATAAAAAGTAAGGTGTGCAAACCCACATTATGACCAACACTTCTTTGTGGTATGGAAACCTGGGCAGTGAAGGCTGTGCAGTTGTGGAAGGTGGAAGTAATGGAGATGAAGTGACTTAGGTGATGGTTGGATGCAGACTGTGGAACACATAAGTAAAATGATGACATCATTGCAGAAGCCAAAGTAGCTTCAATTGCAAAGAAGGTCAAAACAGATTACAGTGTTTCAGACAGATGTGCAGGAAAACATAAGTCTATTTGGTGAAGTGTTTTTTGGAAAAACAAGGAAGAGGAAATGAGGACATCCATGAAAGAGGAGGATGAATTATGTACGAGAAGTCCTGCAACACTCAGACATGACTCTCAAAGAAGATAGGACACTGGAATAGAATCAACAGAGGTTGTGATAGTTTACATGACACTCTGATTCCATGTAGAAAAATGGAGGAGGGGAGGGAGGTAATGATGATGTGCATTATTACAGGTATGTGGTGAAGATATTTAGAATGTTGGGAGGCACTATGTCTGAGATAACAGAACAGGTTACAGAGATGGAAGTGCTGTTTTTGCTCATACTACATCCCAGGGATAAATACTTTTCCTTGGCACCCCCTAACAGATATTTGCTTTGCTAACTTCCAGCAAATGTGTTACCTACTACCTTCAGTCCCCACCTTTGATAAGCTAAACAGCAGTATTGTAGTCCCATGAAGTTTGCACACAATGAGCTAAAGTTTAAGCTATATCACTCTGACCTCGCCATTTAGTGTGTATGTGTGTGTGTGTGTGTGTGTGTGTACGCAAGCGTACTGGCCTATGGGAACACATAACAGATATGTGTGGTGATTCATATGTTCATATGACGTTACTAGGCTAATGGCCCTACATAGTCTTCCCCTTTTTGCAGTTCTCCATTATGACTATTTAACAGCAAATGATCCTTTGTTCCAAATGACTTTCTTTCCCTTTTGTTCTATTGCCATGATTGAGTTTTCTTCTAAATAACTATAAAGTTTGTTGGCATCAGTTCCAGTGTGTAGTTTATACATCATCAGAAGGCAAGATACTGGGCTATAGTTTAAAGGATAAATAGCAGGTTCGCAGGAGTATTGTTTTTCCTGCTGTTAACCAGGCTGATATCTGTTCTGGGTGCTCATATAAATACTTCTTACTTATGGCTAAATCTTCATGTAAAGATGTTAATACTTTTAGCCAGAAGTTAGGTACTGCATCTGGGAGTGGGGCTTTCCACTTAGGAGTTTTTCTTAACTTTGTTTCAATTTCTCTGGCTGTTATTTCATCCCATTTCATATCCTGCACATTTGAACTTCTTATTCTTTCTCTTACTTCTGTCCATTTAGCATCTTTGTTGTGTTCCACAGGATCTTCATAGATATTTCTCCAAAATGTATCTATTTCTTCTTTTTTTGTTGGTGTTTCAATTCCTGTTACTTCTTTCCCAGTTCTGTATAAAACCTTTTTTGGTCATCAATAAATTGCTTATTGTGTACTTTTCCTTTATATTTATCCACATATCTTCTTAGTTTTTCTGCTTATGCTAATATTTTTACTTTATTATTTGTGCACGGCAGATCTTGATCTGTTCTGATACTGCACATTGCTTTTATCACATCTATCTTTCTGAGTATTTTTGTTGATCTGTTCCCTCTTCTATACTCTTCTAACAGCAACACTTCTTGTCTTTTTTCCAGTTTTCTCTATTCGATACTTCCAAGATGGCATTCAGTTTCTACCAGGGGTGTAGCTAGGATTTTCAAATTTGTACTGACAGCTCTCAAACTGCTACCCTCCTCCCCAGCCAAGCTACGGCCATTCTCGTAATTCACGGTTTGCTCTTTTAGTGTCAATGAAGAGGCATTCGCTGTAATGCCTCTTCAGTAATATAATATAAATTCACTCAAACTCGGTTCCTTGAATTGAAAATTAACCTGAAATGTCAGTTCTTTGAAAAATGCAGCATGGTAGTTGGGGTAGAGACTTTATGCTTTAGTTTTCTGTAACTAAGGTACAGGTTTTGAGCTTGAGTAAATTACTAACCACCTGCTACCACTAACTAGGATGTTTCATTCACACACACACCCCTACCTACCTCTTAGTGCAAGAAATATGGACAAAGCCTAAAATAAACAGGGACAGATATTAAATAATGTTCTCGTGAACTTAGAAAGTTGCTAGAATAACAGGATTTATGCTAGTATGATTTTTTCTAAAGGACATGAAGTCTGAAGCTCAAATGTCTGTCATTATTTAGCAACTTCAGCCTTCAATGATTTTCTAGAAAATCACAAAATTTATCGGAACAGACAAAAATATGGGGCAAAAATCTGGACATTCTGCAAAATTTGGACAGTTGAGAGGTATGCTACCTACCACACACACACACACACACACACACACACACAAACACACAACCTCTCAACCTCTTACAGCAACAAACTCATAAATAAAACTGAGGCAAAGGCCCAAAAATAAGGACATTTTTTTTTTAAATATTGCTCTTATAAACCTAGAAAGATAATAGAATAGTAGTAGGTCTTGCATCAGTACGAATTTTCTGAAAGGTATGAAATCTGAAACTGAAATGTCTGCATTATTTTCTAACTTCAGTCTTTAACAATTTGCCACTAATTTGCCAGAAAACTGCAATTTTATGAAAAACGGACCAAAATGTGATGCAAAAATATAAAATTGCCAGACAATACAGCTGGGAACCTGTCAAAGGAGGGACACCATTTTAATATGAGCACAGTTAACTTAGAGCAGCTGACAAAATTAGAGAATCTACATGCATTTCTGAAATAAAAGTAATGTATAACTCTGATTATTACAGTTATTTATAAAAGTAAAGTAAACCCTCTATGTTTTCTTCCAAAATTGCTATTTTGTGGAGGGATCATTAGGGGAAGAGCAACATTTTGAGCCAAAATCAGGGACAGTTGAGGTTTGGCTATGCCTAATTCTATAAAGCAATTTGCATGTTCCTCTCAACCTGTTAATGCAATAAATCTGGACAAGGCCAAATATATTGAGGGAACATATAAACAGTACTAAAAATTGCTCTTGTATAAACTGGGACAGTTGATAGAACAGGTCTTATTTTAGCATGCATTTTCTGAAGGTTATAAAGTCTGAAACTAGTGTGTCATTATTTAGTGACTTAATTCCTAAATCATTTGCCAGAAAACCACAAATTGAGGAACAAACCAAAAATAAGAAGCAAAAAATCTATTCATTCTTTGAAAATCTGGACAGTTGGGAGGTATAGTTCAGCTGGGGCTGTTTAAGTTTGCCGCCCTTCCCCCTCACAAAACCATGGTCAAATGGAGCCTCCCCCTGCAGCCATTCCAATGATCCATTACTTTGCTATTTCACTCCATTTACCATAAACACTAATGTGCATACTGATTTACTTCTATGATGATTTGAACTTCATTTGAAAGTTTTATTTTGCATTTTACAGCACAAACACTAAGACATCTGCTAAACAAACTTGGCATTAAAACTTATCTGCCCTTGAAACTCACATTCATTGAAACAACATTAAAACCCACATTCAAAGAAAAATACATTTTACCCGTGGCAGATAAAAATTTATTCTGGGCTGCTTTTAAATCATAGGCCCCTTGCATATGAAACATACATGTGCTCTTTGATACACCTTCCTATTGCTTTGAATATTTTTCCAGTAAACAATGAAACAAAACTGCCCAATTCAGAACATTTCCATCATAAAAGTGTAGTCAAACTTCTACAGTCCACCATTATCAGTAAATAATATGCGCAATCTCTGAAGTAGTAAAAAAAGTCATCTAAATAATTCCACGTTAAATAAATCTAACTAATGAAGAGGTTGCTGCTAGCAATCACCTTTATATTTCATGACTTCACCGAAAAATAGTGTCTGATGCCCCTGAGGAATAAATTGCCTAAATTACATTAATAATAAGCTAGTAATATTGCAATAGGAAATGGATGGCAAACTGATAACAGGCTCATAGTTAGTGTCTTAACTTTCAGTACAGCAGCATTCACCCCTTATGGGAGTAGAACCAACAACCTTCTGCATTAAAAGCAAGTACACAACATTTTGTGCTACTAGCAATGTGAGCCGACTTAGCATAATCAGCACTAAACTTCTCTTCCCTGCAGCTCTGAGTTCCTTGTAAAATCTACGCAATACTCAACTACATCTCAACTCGCAGCACAAGAAGTCTGGAAAAAGCCAAATTTATTGGGGTGGGTCAAAAGGGCAAAAACAGGAACACATTAAACATTGCTTGTATAATCTTGGAAAGCTGCTAGAATAAAATGCTGTGTTACCATCATACATTTTACTGCCAAGGTCACTGTGCAAAATAGTCAGAACATACCACTATGCCAAATCACCTGCTTTGTGAAAGAGAGGAAGACTGAAACTTAAATGGCTATCATTTAATGAATTCAGTTCTCACCATAGCTGTCAACCTCTTAGCACAAAAGACCAGGACAAACCCAGTAATGAGGGAATACAGCCCTCAAACATATTCAGTGAATTCAGTTCTTGCCATAGCTGTTAACCTTAGCACAAAAAACCTGGACAAAGCCAATAACAGGGTATTACAGTCCGAAAAATAAGGACAAATTTCAAATAGTCATAAACTTAAAAAAATTGCTATAAAAAAGGTTGTGTTAGTATATATTTATTGCTAGAATAAAAAGTTGTTTTACTATGTCACAAACACAGGGATAAGATGCAGACTCCACACAGAAGGCACCCCAGCCGAAAATCAAACCAGAAAACCTACAGCTGTGAGGCAACAATACTGCCACTGCACCATCAAATATGTAAGGAAGTAAACATTCAGAAACCTGAAGTCTGAAATTTAAATGCCTGTCAATTTGTTAATCAGGACAGTCTGACTTGGAACAAAAAAAAAACACAATTCTCAACAGAGGCCCAGGAAAAAATAATGCAGACATGTCTTTGTAACATGGGAGGACACAAAAGCAAACCCACACAAACACAGGGAGAAGATACAGACCCCCCCCACAAAGAAGGCACCCCAGCCAACAAAAGCAAACCCACACAAACACAAGGAGAAGATACAGACCCCCCACAAAGAAGGCACCCCAGCCAAGAACCAAACCCAAGAACCTACAGCTGTGAGGCATCAATGCTATGTTGCTACCACTGCACCATCAAATTTCAAGCATTGCAATATTTAAAAACCACAGATATGATACAGATATTGATCAGATTAAATATGAGGCAAAAATCTGCAATTTTTTTTACAAATGGTGGTGGGTAGGGAATTTAGGTCTTTAACACCTGCATACAAGGTACAGGGTTAAAGCCTGAGGTATTCCCTACCACACCACCATGAGTAATCACCAGTACATCCCACCTGGGGCATTTTCACACACACACTCTATTACTCACCAACCCTCGGTTGCAAGACCCTTGAGACCAACATAACACTTGAATCGAATCCTCCCGCTTTGAATAATGCTTCTCTCGTACATCCTCCCGCTTCAACATAATGTTTGAATAACGCTTCCCTCGAAAATCCTCCTGCATTCAACATAATGCTTGAATGAATCCTCCTGCTTTGAATAACGCTTCCCGCTCGAAAGAATCCTCCTGCTTTGAATAACGCTTCCCGCTCGAAAAGCACTGGCCAGAAATACATGTGCGTGCGGTGAGCTCCATTCTGACTGGCTGCCCTGCTGACGTCATCGTGCAGTAAAGCGCGAAAAACAAGAAAATTTAAAACGCTAACGCTACCCCCCTTCTTAATAAGTTGTACTGAAATCAGTACAGTGCGTATGCCTCCCAACGTCCCTGGTTTCTACTCTTCCGTTCCCTTACTGCCCTGTGTTTTCGTGATAAGACTTTATCTGTTATTAATTTAGCTGCACAGTAATATATCCTATTTACTTCTGAAATACCACATGAATCTCTGGACAGTCTTAATTACTTTAAGGTATAGCTGATGTACAGCTAGCTTCAAAAGTAACCTGTCACCTGTTGGCATTCTGGTGAAATAGATTGCTATTATCATATGCCTATATTATCATTAATCTGTATAAATCAATTTATACATGTTGTCATTTTTTTTTTTGTAATTGTCTGCATTATACTCTATCTGTGACATAAAGGAGGGGGATAGAATTCAACAATATACATCCAGAGGTGGGTAAAAGACCACCACTGACAAGGAGATTTTCCTGATACGCAGTAATAATATATGGAGAAAAAGGAAACAGTTTTGGAGAGCTATAGATATGGATGGAATGAAACTATATCTGTAGTGTTATTTCTGACTAACTAGCAATATCTGTGGTATGTTTATGGAAACCAATGACTTCTGAGGATTTCAGCAAGCTGTATGTTCACTGACTAGTTTACAGATACTTTTTGATGCTTAGTGATATAGTTGTAGTTAGCGCATGTGATCCGATAAAAATAATATGGGGATAGTTCACTGTTTATTGTGTTGATGCGTTGCCATGAGTGCATAATAGTTCATTTTAATATGCTGACTTTTTTTTTGCACTGTTTCTGTACAACTTCCATTATGTGTGTGTTGCATACCATTTCATGAGAGCAACATTTGTTGTGCTTTGTATCACTCATTGTGGTTGATTATGAGAGGCGTCTGACATTCTTTGAGTATACCTGCTAATTCTGTTTGGATGTGCATGTAACTCTGGAGCACCATCACTATGGCAATTTGGTTGTGTGGTTGCCCCTTACTTGCTATGATATTCACTACCATGGGTTCAAATCCCACATGTGACCTATGCAACTTTTTAATAGATTGTACATGTGATGTTCTTGTAATACTTGTTACATATTACATATTCAGACAAATGCTCATATTTATTCTGATTTTCTCTACATAACAGTAATACAAGTTAAACTGTTTAGCATAGCTTTGCATTGTAAATGAGAGGTGAGATAGTCAATTGACATATGCTTGTAACATCATCATATCAATATGCGAGTCTCCATATAAAGTGTAACATTTGCATATCACACTTTATTCAAGATGTCAGTCAGATGTAAGAAAGACAATTTCTCGCACAGAGAGAATGAAATTTTAATCAAGGTTCCTCCCCAGCATGATTGCATTCTTCTTGGATGGATGGATGGACAATACTGTCTGGAGGAATGAAATGTGAACAGACCTTCCAAACATGATTAATGCTTTGGGCAGTCACAAGAGATCGAGTGTTACTCTAGCATGATGCTCAGTGCAGCCTACAGACTGCTGCTATGAGAGGGTGAGGAATGCCACTGGAGGTGGGCCACCCTTGCCTCCCCAGATGACTTTATAGTGTTACTGGCCTCAAATCATATCACAGGACATATGTTTCCCTCATGCTTAATGTAGATAGGTGTGGATTCTGATTACATCATAGTTGTGGTCCTGTACTTAGTGACTAGTAATACCGCAGGTATTTCATCATGTTGTGAAGCAGCCATCAGACCACTGCCCTTCATATTGCAGCATCATGCACACTACCAGATTATGTCACCATGATATTAGTACTGAGGGATATGCTCAGCACACCGCCTGAAAAATCTTTCTTTTTAAGTGCAGTTCTGCATCAGGTACAGCAGGTGTTTTAAATGGAAAGTGGGTGCAGTCTATTGCATTGACGATGCAGTGCAAATTGGTTATAGCACAGAATTGTTGCATGGCAGTTGTTTAACTGCTTATACTGCTGAAATGTTCCAGAGGCCAGTATACCTAGACTCAGGCAAACATTTGTTAGCTAGTGTAAAAAAAAAAAAAAAACATAAAAAAGTGTGTGTGTGTGTGTGTGTGTGTGTGTGTGCGCGTGTGCGTGCATGTGTGTGGGTGTATTATATACACACATACACGCACAGATGTGAAGAGTAAAAGTGATTGAGCAGTGGAAGCAGCAGTTAAGAGGTTTGCATACCTCTAGACCTCTCAGCTTAAGATAGAAATTGCAGTGGCTTGAACAACAGGATTTGTGTTAGCATGCATATTCTGATCCACAGCTGCGTTTTAGGGTGGGGGCTTAAGATTGATTCAGCAGTGCCAGCAACAGTTAAGAGGTTTGCATACCTCTTGACCTCTTAGCTAAAGGGATCATTGGGGGGGGTGTTTCATTTGATGTCAGTAAAGTGCTTGGGCCTACATGGAGAATCTACTGAAGGTGTCTTTTGGAGGACTGTTTCATTTGGCGTCAGTGGGGGTAATGTTTCATTTGATGACAGCAAAGTGCTTGTGCATACATGGAGAAACTACTGAAGAGGTCACTGTGTGGGAATGTTCAATTTGGTGTAGAAAATTACTTGAGCATACATGGAAAAAGCACTGAAAGGATCACTGGGGGGAAAGTTTGATATAGTGAAATACTTGTTGAGCATGGACTAACTATTGAAAGGGTCATGGGGAAATGTCTTTTATGGTATCAGTATAAGTACTTGTACATACATGGACATACTACCAAAGTGAATGTTGGGGGAAATGTTTTATTTGGTGTCAGTGATATGCTTGTGCAGACACAGACAACTTACTGAAGGGATTGTTTTGGAGGAATGTTCCTTTTGGTGTCAGTGAAGTGCATGGAGGCACACGGAGAAACTACTGAAAGGATCGTTGGGAGAAATGTTCCATTTGTTGTCAGAGAAGTTCTTGTACAGGCATGGACAAACTGCTAAATGGATCACTGGAGGAAATGTTTCATTTTGGGATCAATGAAATCCTAAAGCCTGCTTTAGATCAATTATTGAGTATATTATACCTGTGTCATGGGATTATGAATGGCAACACTATTTTACTTAGCTTATTCTAGAGGACCAGAATCTTCATATTATCTATATGCTAATTTATATCCAAAATAGCACAGCCATGAAGAAATCAACATTACCGCCTTCCATTACTTATGCCCCTAGTTCAGTTCTAAACGGTGGAACTTTCTCTGAATTTGTACAATCTGCCTGTGAATTTTAGTACTGCATTTCCTCCCACATTCAATGACATAATGTGCAGTGAAATTACACTTATTCATTTGCTCTCACTGTATTGTGTGTCCATGTGCCTGGCAGTTCAGTGGAACCCTGATCAGCATAAGCACCAAATAAATCTACTATGCCTCTGCAATGAGGCTGAGTGGGTAATTGAGGAAATATTTTAGCAGTGTGGTTTGTCCGACCACCTCTCAGTGCATGAAGCATCACTTTTGACTTACACTATACTTTTTTTCACATGCAACATGATTTGGGAGAGCCTTATGAAAAAGAAAACTTTCCCAAATGAAAATAAATAGCTTAAGATAAACTGTAGGTCATGGTCATTAAGGTACTGGGGGTGCATTTTTATCCTAGTCTCACACTGGATTCATTATCCAGCATCTTCTACAATTCATAGGTAAGTACTAGGTGAGTAGTTAGGATAGGAACAGATGAGATAACAATGGTGATGTATACCCAATGTACAGGAAAGTCACCAGGAATAGATGGTGTTCCTGTGAAAGTTTGGATTTTAGAAGAGAAAAAAAGTGATAAAGATCTGGAAGGTTTTGTTTAACAGTATGTTCGGAGGAGGAAAAGTACCAACAGCCTGGATGAAAGTGGTGGTAGCTGTAATAACTAAAGAGGGTAAATATCCATCAGATCCAGTTTCATACAGGCCCATTTCAGTACTAAACCATGATTATAAAGTGTTTATGTCAATGATGGCTAGAAAAAATGGCAAAAGTGATACGTGATACCAAAATTGATAGATATGGATCAATGTGGTTTTGTGGAGGGGAGGCAAACTTGACAACATTAACAGAACACCGATGAGCCACAGGGAAGCAGAATGTAAGAAAATACCACTGTTGATGGTCTTGATGCAGAGAAAGTATTTGACAGAGTAGGCTGGGACTTTTAGAAGCAGTGCAATGGAAGCATTCTCTGATAAAATTATAATGTTGATTAGGAGGATATATGAGAGATTAGAGGTGAGAACTATAGTGGGCAGGGGTTCCTCTCTAATCACTGGTTAAGCAGAGGAAGCAGGCAGGGGTATCCTCTCACCTTTTTGCTGTTTGCATTATATTTAGGATGATTGGCAAAGAAAATAAGGGACTCAGAAATATAAGGATATAATTAGTAAGGTAGTGAAGAAACAGTGAATTTTGATCAGGACAAAATGAAAGGCAGTGATGCATAACAGAATGGTGATAATGCTGCAAAAAGTAGCATCGTAAATGAACTGCAGACATGCAATGCAAGGTATGAAAGCATCACTCATGGGAATCTCACTGTTTTAAACTGTTGAAAAGCAAGTAGTGGAGTCAATCAGGAACATGTACTCAAGAAAATATTACATTTAGGTTTCATTATTTTACTGTGGAGTTATAAAAGAGAGGTACATGATACAACTCAAAGTGGCAGTTCTGTCATTTTGCTGTATAATATCTGCCAGAACAAAAATTTGGATCGCAGCCTATAGGACTAATAACTAAACTAATGAAACAACAGTCTGCAGTTATGCTTGGAAATGCAGAACTCAGTATGAAAAAAGCAATAGGTCAAGTGAAAGTAACAGAACAAAATTATATAATACTTTTTTGGAGAACGGTACTACCAGACACATTATAAAATGCTTTCATCCTAATTTTGAATGAGAAAAACTGCACAGATTGTTAAAATACACAGAGCAAAAGAAACTGACGATGAACAAATCCAGTAATTTAGCAAAACACATTGCCTGTGATACAAAATGCATTCAATGCTGTTTCTAAAGTAGGCACTAAATAACATAAAATGCAAGGAATAGAGAACTCCATGTAATAATATTTGTGAGTTGAATCACATGCTTTCTACAGAAGTAGCAACAGGAAATAAAATCCATGAAGTAGTAATGTTTGGCGAAGACAAAAGCCACTGGCTAAGGTAATTAACATCTCAAAAAAGACTGAATAACTCTGTTTACTAATCCTTTCCACAGAAATTAGAAGTCAGGAGAAGAAAGGTCATTCAAACATTTAGAAGATACCTTACTTTGAAAATAACAAGAGACAAGCTAAAATAATGAATGGCTCAACCTAAAAGGTGTTGTGAGTAGATCAGGAAAAAAAGGACTGTGATGAAGAGGCTGAAACTTCCTGCAGGTAACTCTCCCCCTACCATACACAGACAAGTCTCGAGCATGCTCAGAATTATACACTGCTCAAGGTAAACATTGCAGAATGTAAACAAAGAAATGCTGGGGTTATCCCTTTAAAATATACACTGTTTCTTTACATAACAACCTATCCTTTAAGCTTATGCAATCTGAGTGCACAAGATGAAAGCTGGTTAATCACGAAAGCAGCAAAAGATAAAATGAAGAAAAAACAGCTATACACAGTAGTAAAATCACAAACACAAACTGTTAATTAAGTAAAATACATGTAAGCAATTTCTTGCCACACCAGGGCATTTCTTCAGACTATAATCACTAAAAGACTAAATCATTTAAATAAAATGTTTCAAAAATTAGAAAAATGCAGGTACTGGCCACCATGCTGAACAGCTTCAAAACTTTTATTTAAAACACAATTAAAAACACAGGAATGAGCGCTTTTGGGACCAAGCCCTTCTTCAGATATTAGAATTTGATAGCAAGTTGTTAACCCATAATAGATTTAATATTTTTAATAATAGTCATTTAACTATCACTGCTTACCATTTTTCTTTATTTACAAAAGGTTTAATATTTATTGTGTGTAAGAGATTTGACCTGGCAAATGTACTGGTTGAACTTAAACTTTAAATTAGGAAATTAAACTTAGTGATTATTTTTAAGTAATGAAGCAATGAGCCATCAGAAGGACAGGCAAAATTAGTTTTAAATGCAGGAGTGTGTTTAACCACATTGTACGCTGTGATTGCTACTTTAGAAAAAGCATGCATTGAAGATATTTACAAATTTACTAATAAGAAGGGTTTTATACTTTAACTGGCACCGAGAAGGAGTTGATGGATTATTTGGTTAATGATAAAATGATTAGGGTTATGAAACCTGATAAAGGCAGTGGAATAGTAATATGTGATACCATGGATTATGTCAGTAGTATGTTTAACATTTTACATTCTTCTGAAAATTACATTCAGATGTCTAGGAATGAAGTCAACAACATACCATAACACTGGCTTCTTCCTAGAAGAACTTTAAATGGAGATCAATATTAATATGGAGCTTTATAAGTTTTTTAACATGAGTAAACCAGTTATACCAGCTGTCTTTGGTATTCCTTAAGTGCATAAAAACATGTTGGCACCACCATACTGCCCTATAGTGGCACATTAAGGTTCTAAAACACACCCCTTGCTGTATTTATTCATAAGCTTTTAAAACCCATTTTTGCCCTGAACCACATTTGATTAAGGATTCATGAGATTTTTTTTAGGGAGATTAACCCTAGATTTGTGGAAACTGAAGATCATTTTCCTGACAATTAATGTCATTGACCTTTTTAATTTCATCCTAGTATAAGAGGGAATTTCCATGTTTCAGGATGTATTACTTGAGCATGAATTTTTTAACTGGTGACACTATTAGGGTTTTGTCAGACCTTGTAAATTTGGTGTCAGAGAAAAATTTGATATATTTTGAAGGGAAGGTTTTTAAACAAGTGAAAGGAATTGAGATAGGGGCTATTCTGCTCCATCTATGCAGATGCTGTTGTTTTTGCAGGAGAAAAGGAACAAATACCTCAGAATTTTTAGATATGCAAGTTTATATCTGTGATTTTTAGATGACATGTTTATACTATGGAGTAGACCAGATGTAATGATTGGTAAATTTATGAATTACTTGGGCATTTCCACTGATTTTTTTAAAGTTTACTTTTAATTAGAAGGTGAATATTAATTATTTAGATGTTAATATTCAGCACACTAATAAGGTTTTAAATCTAAAATTTATACAAAGCCTACATTTAGCAGCTCTTATCATTTTCAAGTGAAATTTGGTAAAAGAACAGAGTAGTAGTGAATCAAGAATGACCTCCATGTTTGAAGATTTGCATGTGGAATTGAATTATTTAAAAAAAGATGTTTATTGAAAGGGGGTACCCTGAAACAATGCTGAAATAAATTATTAATGGAGTGAAAGGGAAATTAGGATCTAAATATAAACCTTTGTTAGGCTTTTGCCTCTTGGGTATAGAAAATGATTCCACAGTTTCAGACATTGCCTTGGGTAAATTTGAAAGAGCCTGTGTGTTTCCATATTATGAATGTTCTCAGCCCATTAAGAATATTATTTGACATAACTCAAAAATATGAAGGGAAATGAAGATATTTATAAAAGAGTTGGAGTGAACCAAGATTTATTCATAAGATCCTGCCACATTTAAGAAATCATTGGAAAAACATAAAAGGAATCTAATAAGGATGGATAAGAAAGAAGCAACAGTGAAATATGGGTTCTGTGAACAGTGCCCTTTTAGCTGTTGACAAGGGATAAGTGAGAAAAGCCAGAGGCTAGGAAAAAGGATGAAACAATAAGCAGAGTCCAGCTCTGCGTCATGGTCAGGCTCTGCCAAATGTCAGAAAGGACAGTAATACTAAGAGATCTGTTAGGAAAGACAGTATCATTGATGTACAGTGAAAAACACAGACACCCTGGAATCCATCCATGTGAGTCAAGTTTGATTAGTGACTTGGGTACCTGTTGGAGTTGGCATAAGGAACAACAGGAATAATGAGATGCTGCTGATTCACCTCTCTTTGCAGTAGGATGTGAATGGGCATACCTGGGGACTACATTCTTACAGTAAAATCCATAGTGGAGAACAAGGATCACACAAAAGTGCTAGTTTCCAGTGAAACAAGGCTGTCTTGAGTGATTACATCATTTATAGAAGTGATTGATATTCCCTCGCTGACCCACATTGCATGCTTAACTGTATATCATGTTATTGAGCATATACTGCAAGGTTTAGGCTTCAGTAGAAAACCCTGATGTCCCATAAGATGATCACAGAGGAAAGAATAGACTTAGGAGGCATGCACAGGCCATCTGAGTGATGGGGTGGAAGTCTTAATGATCAGATAGGAAAAACAGATCAAAATAAAACTAAGGGGTGCTAGAAGAGCACATATTAACAATCAGAGTTTTAAATTAAGGTAGAAGGGATATGAAGGTGAGATAGTGACACAAAGATGGTGAGAAACACTCAGGAAACAAAATGGATATACAACCAAGAAAAGAAAGAAATATGGGATTGCTCAGCTTAGAGAATGGCAGAAACTTATTTCCTCATGGCATACAAGAAATCTGAGTAGGGAAATGGAGAGTTGCAATTTGAGCTACATGATGGAGTGTTTGCATTGTGGGTATCACAGAAACATTGGCCCTTGACAATTGGTGGTACAAGAAGAGGTCCATGTATAGTTTATTCAGAAATGGTAGAAAAGGCAAAGATATATGGTGGTATTCAGTAATGCATACACAGTGATTTTCCACCATGTGCATGTTGTGGTGCAACACATAAATGGGCATGGAAACGTTTAAATTCAGTAAGCATTGTGAAGAGGTTTGCACCCCTGTGTAAACAAGGTAAACACCGTGGCATGCTAATTATTGCATAAGCACCTGAATTGCATGCTAATCAATCAAGGCAACACATTGGAACTTTTTAACAAGCTATAAACAATAGTCTAGACTCTGTGCTGGTGTTCCCCATGAATTCCAAAACTTTTGGAATACAGCCATGGAAGGGAGTCTACACAGACAGAATAAAAAGTAAAATGTGTGAGATTTGTACAGAACTGACCTTAACATGTGACAGTAGGCTGGATGTAACAAAAGGAGAGTGACAATAGCAGCATAAATAATTTTTTGTACAATAACACAAATGCAGCTTTGCTCCCCCACCCCCCAAATGAACAGTACACTTGTAAGTAATGTAGACAGATAAAAGTGTAAAAGTGTGTGCTAATCAAAATAATTATAAAAAGCATTAAACAGACTATTCATAGTTACGTTAGCATATGCAATATGTAGCTGACAAAATGCAGGCATGCCATCTAAAAAACAGTACTCCTCTGTGTTCAACATGTCAACAATTTGGCTCCTCTTCAGTTTCCCTAGCAACAAGGTTGCCTTCTGGTGTAGATTCAGGGCTGTTAGCATGGTGAAGATGCAAATGAGGTCTGAACTCATTAGAATTGTAGAATCCAAAAAAGATTGTATCCATGTAGGTTTGAAAACATAGTACAGGCATTTGAAAACATAGTACAGGCACTCCAGTGTTTGTGCTTAATGGATGACAACTTTGAATGCTTACATCAGGTGGGTGTGTCAGGTTAGACTTACAAGCTGTTACATGCATATCTTTCAAGGTTGGAAATGCAAGTAAGAAGTGTACAATTCACAGGTTCCATTTCATTAACATCGAACCCCCTCTTCATTTGTGTGCAAATTGTGTTTTCTCTTTCAGTTTTTTTATTATTATTTTACTATTTTTGGCCATTGTTTGCATGATGTGGTGCTTAGCACAATCATGTGCAATGGAGGGATAATAGAAGGTTTGTCTACACTTATCTTGTTTGCGTGGTGTTGGCAGTTAGTATTGAGTCTGTGGAATACACATGCTATTTAACTGAATATGTGGCAGCAGGTGGAAATGCAGTGATATGTTCCTTTTTATGACCAGATAGCACTGGGCTAGAATACAGCTGTATTTAATACTTTTAACTACATTTGCTTCACCATTGGTACACATTGGTGTGTGATGCACACCATCTTGCAATAATGCATTAAAGAAAAGAAATGGGAAAGATAGGATAGTGGTGAAATGGGGATGCTAAAGTCTGACAGTTAGTAATGAGTCTCTGGAATACTTAACTAACTCTGTGGCAGATGTTAATGCTGTAGTACATTCTGTTTTGGGGTTTGAATACAGCTCTACTACTTTTGCTTTACTGTTGGTGCGCTTCAGTGCGCAATTTGCACCATCACATAATAATTCATTAAAGAAAAGAAATGGGGAAGACAGCAGTGCCAAAATGGGGAGCAAGCAGGGGAAAGAACAAATGGAAAGCAATACAGGAATGTGCAGGATGGAGGTAGGAAAGAACCATAGCTATCCATTTTTTCAACCATAAAAACTGATAATATATGCAGAATATTAGCTGAATTTGGACTGTTACCTCCAGAGAGGGGTCACCACAACACAATCATGTTGTATAGCCAATTGGACCAAATGAAGTGTGTCAAGAAGACTTGTGTGAAATGGAGAGCTATGTATACAATGATTTTTTTTTTTTTTGTGGGACAAGTGGCTTTTTTTTTTTTGGAGAGAGAGAGGAATGTTGAGGAAGAGATGTAGGTATAACTGGGTCTGGTAAGTTGAGTAGGTGAGGAAGCAATTGCAGACAGACAAGACAAACAAGACAAGACACAGGGATGGTGATGGACACAAGAGGTCAATGAACACCATGTATGGGTGAGGATGGGGACATTCAGGACCCATGGACATCAAGCTGGTTGACAGTGAGAATCGAGTCTTCACCCACAGGAATGTCATCACTGTCACCTCACTCCTCCACTGGCTGGAGCATTCGATGTCGCCTTCTCCTCTTACTGGTCCTACATATAATGAGGGAGAGCAGCCCCTCCATCCAGCTTAGATGTACAGCAACAGTGCGCCACACAACCCTAAGCACCATGTCTGGCAGTTCAGAGTGGGTGATAAGCATATCACCCCTTCCACTGCTCTCAGATGGAATCACTTGCCTATCCTCCAGCACAGAACTATCTAAGGGAGCAGGTAGTGCAATGGCAACAGAGGTGATGATACCAAGTCAACTTCCAAATGTGATGAGCAATGGTGCTTCGGCTGGTGGAATGGAGACAAGTGGATCCTGTGGGGCAGGCCTACCCCCTCTGTGTTGTGGGGCATTTTGTGATGTGGTACACATGGATGACATGGACGCATTTGATGATGCAAAATAAAATAAAACAACAACAAAAAAGAAATAAGATTAATATCATCATATGTAACATACAATGCATTAATATAATTATTTGACTCTGTTATCTTAACCTTTACTCTTATGACTACCACCACCTAACAGATAGCTTATTGCTTTTAAGACTACTAGCTCCTAACAGATGCACACTATACTACAGATTGCAGCAAGTTCTCCTTTATATGTGCATTTATTACACATATGTGTGTTCCAGTTATACAGATTACAGTTTACAACAGGGCATGTGTGCCACTGGTATAGAACATTTACTTTAAACATTTAAGTTACACATAATTGAAGAATTAACAGTTACTGAATAGTTGGGAAGTGTGGTATTTGAACTCACCACCTCTGACTAAAACCTAATATTGTACTCTTGGTTTGTTCTACAGACTCATGCATGAATACTTGCTTTTACAGTTGAGATTCGCAATTTGGTAAAACTTGTATAAAATACCAACAAAAGCTATCTTTAACTTTTTTATGCTACAATAAAACTACTCTTCTGCTGCATACATATCACATGCCTCCCTCATCCTCGCCAATCTAGTGGCATGGGTCCAAACATTGCACTCCCTCTCTGTGGCAACAGTGGAAATAACAGAATAGAACAATTTGCCATTATGAATACCAGTCTTGCCTATATTCAGCTTTTAAGCCATACAAGTGCTTTCTGTAGTTTATACTTACACATGTGTGGGATGTCCTTTGTCCTAAATTTCTTGATCCAAGCATCAAGGGTACCCATCTTTCTCCTCCTGAGGTAGATGTAGTGCTGCCTACATTGTTTACCAGTGTGGGGGATACTGGTGGCACTTTTCACTAGCTGGGTCAAAAAATACCAAACCTCTGACTTATACTGGGACCCAGAATAGTCCTCCTGCAGTAACCTGGCATTGTGGTGTTTGACTAGGAGTCCATTAAAAAATCTTGGACTACTGGACACACCATCACTGAGCCCTAAATCTCATACCCTCTCCATGAATGCCTGTCATGTCTATCATAGATTACAAACAATGGAGAATTATGGTTTCCTGCCAATTCCAGTTATTGCGTTTACTGGGAGTCTGCACACTGTTTGAAAATGTTGTGTACTGCTTACCATCATACAGACACGGTGCTCCAGGGTGTGCAATGGTAACCAGTGCACAGCATTGGCAAGCAATACAATTTCAAGGTGATTTGATGTACAGGCAGTTGTGTATGTGTGTTTGACAAATGTGAAGGTCATGGCAGTCCAGAGAGCAGAAATATACTTCAGGAATTTAGTACACAGTATACCCACAGTCATACATTTGATAATAAATGTGATAATACATAGACAAATAAATAAATAAATAACACAGTATTAGTGTCTAAGCCCTCATACATAAAATTAATATCAGCTACACTATGTCAGGTGTTATAAGTGAGAGTGACTATAATGGGAAGTGGAACAACAGTAAAAGTGTATGGATCATGCTGTATTTGAACCCAGGAACATGTGCATAACAGTCCTACACTAACACCTGTTGCCAAAAGAGAGTTGAAACAACAGCTGTTCATGTTTCAGTTCATTGCTATAAACTGCAGTGTCACAACAGTAAAACAAAGGTTGTACACACTGTATTAGAACCCAGGACCATCTGTATTCCAGCCATACACTTACATCTGCTGCAACAGGCAATAGCATTGATTGAATACATCCAATATCTATTTTTCTCTGTCTACTTTCTGGGTTGTCTACTTATCCAGTAAAAATAGGGATAGATACTTGAAATGAGGAAAAAGCAATCAATGTCATACACAGTAGAAAATGTTAGAACACATGAGATATTTCTACATAGGTCTAGATTTCAAATCTCACACCAATGCACTTTCTGAAAACAGGATGGGTGCCTTATCCCTCTTTGTCACACAAACAGCTTTGCAGAAAAGAAGTGAAGTCATTCTTCATATAACTAACTGCAACAGAATGCATACTGATATCAAAACATAAACCGTTATTTGTACATTTATTGAATTTATTATATTTGGATGTAGTCCACTTAGTGATCATACAACCTCTTATGATTATTCCTTGCAAATATACAGCTCTGTTTTACCTTCCTGTGTTTCTTGGTCATTCATCAGTTATTTGACCAGTACTCAGAGACATGCAGAGTATAAGCCAGTCTATATGATTTACGTTAAAATGTATGAGGATATTAACTGAGAATACTGTGATATGTAATTGCCATCAAATGATGGCACAAACAAGCACAGAATTATCTTTTGTGGGGGGAGCAAAGGTGGGTTACTGTTATGGCATATGCGAGGCTACACTGTTTTTTTGAGGGTGGGAATAAAGTTGCATTACTGTTATGGCACAAACAAGAATGGACTGTTCTTTTGTTGGGGGATGGGAGCAAAGGTAAGTCACTGCTATGGCACAAACAAGGATGTGTTGCTCTTGTTACTCTCCTTGTTTTGCATAATGCCTGTTGTTTGATCTTGTGAGGGTTGTGAAGTCAGAAACTGCAATGTGTATCATTACTTTCTAACTTCTCTCTTTAATGATTTTCCAGTACAAATGTATGGTACTAAACTTAGGGTATGCGGTGATCATCAGTACTTTTGAAAAGTATGATTGTGTGAATATTTGATGCCTGAGGTCTACGTCTTACTAATGGACACATAGAAACCAAATAAGTATCTGATGTGACATGTTAAGGTAGTTTCTATAGGAGTCTCCCACCTTTTACTTGTTTACTCCATCAAGTGATGAAATACAAGGATATGCCATAATATTATTAAACAATGCATTCCAGTTTCAGGACTTAGCTTGTAAATGCAGCAGTTGCCAAAGTGTTACTTCAGGGCTGACTCTGATGCAAGATGTACACAGCCAATACATGGAAAAGTAAAGGTTGTGTGAGTTGTCTGGCATCAAAGTTAATATATGTATGTGAGTCAGAGGATGGTTTTAGGCTCCTAGGTGGTGAGTGTGTGTGCTATGCATTGTCTCTTAGCCAATGCAAGGGCATACTGAGCACTCCTATGTCTGCCTAAACCCACAGCAGCTGGTGGTTCCCCTCTGACTCCTCATCTGTCTGTGACTATGGTGACCTTGCCACTGGTGATGTGATGTGTGGCCCTTCCCCTTGGTAATCCTGCTGCAGCTCTTTCCTCAGGATTATATTGTGTAGCATGACACATACTGTGAAGATTTCTGTACATGACCATGGATTGTACTGCAGGGGTCTCCAGATGTATCTGGGCACTGAAACCATGACTTCAGCAGCCCAATCACATGCTCTATGACATTTCTGGTTTGGTTTGTGCCTCATTGTTGCATTCTTTTGTGAGTGTATGTGCATTTCTGATGGATGTCATTAGCCGTGGTTCCAGTGCATAGCCTGCAGCTCCCATTAAATGACCCTGTGGGATATCTCCCCAAACATCTGGTACACTTGGGAGATGTGCCAGATATGCGAGCCATGGTAACTGCAAAGGTTGCCAGGACACATGTTCAAGATGATTCCCTTGGCATTACACGTTACTTGGAAGTTGATAGAGTAGTAGCCCTTTCTGTTAATGTATAGCCTATCTTGTTCCCCAGGTGGTGCCTTAATTTGTACATGAGTACAATCTATGGTACCCATTACTTCAGGGTAGTGAGCTACCTGGTAGAACTGTTGCATATGTCTGGCCCTGTCCTCAGAGCTACAGGGACAATATATGTGCTCACTGGCATGTTGGAGCATATCATCCAGGTATTGATGAAGGATCTTGGATGCTGATGCCTGTGACAACCCCAACATGTCCCCTGTTGATCTATGAAAGGTACCAGTAGCTAAGATTCTAATGGCTATGCATACCTTAGTTTACGCTGGTATGGGCTCCCCTCATTTATTTCTGGCTCTGAGTTAGGGTCACCAGAGGTTGCAGAGTTCCTGTAGTATGTCCCTGTCAACCCTGTAGCACTCTACAATTTTCATGCCATGTAGGTTGTTATAAGTAAAATGTGGCCTGAAAACTCTTCTTCTTCTTGGCCTAGGCCTATTGGTAGCAGCAGCAGAACTGGCTTCAGTCTCTAGCACATACAAATGGATTAAAGCAGCAGCACCTAACATTCTGTCTGTGTAGGCTTTCTATGTCTGTACTTCAAAAGTTTTGACATCTGCAGGAAAACCAACATGGAGTCTACATGGATGATTTATAGCTTATTAAATAGCTCCACCATGTTAGCTTGGTTGATTAGCATGCAGATCAGCTGCTTATGTTGTAATTAGCATCTATGAAATACAGATAAGGAAAGATGCAATCCATTAATAATGTACACCATTATTAAAAGGTAATGTGTAGCTAGCCAAACCGATGCTGATACTTCTGTACAGAGGAGTACTGAACTTCAGCAGGTAAGCTCCCATTTTGTCACCTACATACTGCATATGCTGGAATGTATTTAAGAATAATGCCTGTTCTTTTGTTGGGGGGGGGACTGCAAAGATTAGTTAGTGTTATGGCACAAACAAGAATGGACTGTTCTTTTGGGGGGGGGGCAAAGGTGAGTTACAATATGAGACAAATAAGGATATGTTGCTCTTGCTCCTGTCCTTGTTTTGCACCCTGCCTGTTGTTACTATTTCACATCTGTAGATGTTTCTCGAGTGGGTAATACTGACTGGCTGCCTTTTCTGTTTTATCTGGAAACAGTTATTTTATAGTTATGTGATGCTTATGTGTATTATACTTCTGTTGTCTTTTGGGACACCTACAAGTATTCCACTCAGATGAGTCAATCTACATAGATCCCCCCTTCACTGATGAGGAAAATCAAGTAATCATGGATGGGTTTCATCAACATTCTGCTTTTCTCATGGAAAGGGGATGGAGAAACATGATACTACAGACGCAAATATGGCAGCAAATTGTGCAAAATGTGAATTTCGTGGATGGCCGTGGCAGAACATATGAACAGGTGTGCCAGAAGGTCATTGGCATGATCACTACTATATGCAGGTGAGCAGCTACAGTGGGCCATGATCAAATGGCTACCAGGGGATGGCCTGCTATGGACCCCCCACTAATCCCCAATGAGATCCTGACAGCTCCCAAGAGAGTGCAGGACAGCATGAACTGTATGTGAGTGCAACACCTTCTGAGACAACATGCACATCCAAGGAGGAGCTTCCAGGTAGGTTTTGTTATCTGAACAGTTGAATACTGTTGTATAGTAAAACAATTGAAATTAATAAATTAATTCTGTGTCACATGTCATTTTTTTGGGGAAGGTTGAAGATTGCTACAGTTAAAACCTTAGGTTGGGGTTGTCAGCCACGTTCTTGTTGACATTAAACCTAATGCACATATAAAGGGGTAAATGTATTACCCCCTGTGTTACTGTTAATTGTGAGGATATTACCCTTACCTCTTGCATACCTTCATCCAGGATCATCTGGACTACAGAGGAGTATCTCATCTGCAGATGGAAAGGCAAACATTTTTTATGCCAGTACTGCTGATCAATTTAAAGAAATATTGTAGTGTGTGATGTTGATCTCAGGCCTGTTGTGGGTATTGCTGTACTGTCTGTAATAACTGGCACCACTGTTAGTTTGTTAGCATATATTGCACTGGAATCTGCACAGATCCCCGAATGCACTTTCCACCGAAGCAGAAATCACTGAGCATACTTAACCGAAAGTGCTGTTCATTGAAGCAGCACTTTCGGATAAGTATGCTCATTGTGCCGGTCGTACTACGGTGTGGATAAGGGAAAATTCCTTTTTCCCCACTGTAGTGTGACCTTGGAGAGAGAATATTAAAGTAGGTGGTGTGGGGGGTTCAGGGGGGCTTGCCCCCCTACATAGTAGTAGGTTTAATGTCATTTTTTTTTAAACATACTTTACTGTAAGTGCTTTTCGGTGAAAGTGCTTTCGGTAAAGTATATTCGATGATAATGGATTCAGACTTTTGATCTTTCGATCAAAAGTTCTAGATCCATTGCACTATAGTAGTGCAGGTATTAATTTATTCCTGTGTTTCTTGCTTTTTATCACAGGTGATCATGACAGTGAGAGCATGGGCCCTGTGCAACGTGATGGCAGTGTATCAGCAGACTCTACTGATTGGTCATCAAAGTGAGGCACATTCAGGGGGTCAAGAGGATGAATCTGACAGTGAGGTTGACATAAAGCCACCTCCTGCATTTTCATCAGACACAGCCAGTAGGCCTATGCCTCCCCAGTCCAGTGATCCCACAGATATTGGACAGGTGGAGGGTGAGTACACTCAGTGTCTGTTGAGTCTGGCCATAGCCAAAGTGTTGGCAAGGTGCCACACAGGAGGATTGGCAAGGGTGCTCAGAAGGGGCCTGCTGTCCCACCTGCACCTGGTGCAAGTATCACTTTCTGTGCCACTCAACATATGTTTATGGCCATCATGGAGGTACAGGCATGTTCCCATAGGTGTTCCAGACAAATGCTCAGGGTTGTGGATGTGGCATAGTCTGACATGCATGACTGCCTCCACCGTGTTGCTGATTCACTGGATTGGATGAATGCCACATTGGAAAAAGGGGTGTTTGTGATGGATTGAGGGATCCCTGTCATGGAATGAGCAGTGACTGTGATGGAATGTCTGTTGGGAAGGGAACAGGGTCCTCATGAGCATAGATCAGCCACATAATCTACTGTTAGCCAACATGGCTGTGCCTAATCATGCTCCTATAGTGGCAGTACTTCTACTGCTCCATCAGTGAGTGTTCTGTCCACACCCAGACATGTCAGGTCATGGAGGTGTGGTCCTCAGTGTCCCTGTCAGGGGAGCTTGTCCAGCAGCACTGCATCTGACCTTGGGAATGGAGGTGCTTGTGCAACTCCTGGCAGAGCCAGTTCTCATGGTTGGGGATGTCAAAGATGAACTGCCACTTCTACCATACAAGGCTCATTCTTGTCTGACAGACTAAGATGCAGAACTAGCACATAGCTTGGCTATGTTCATGCAGACACTCACACACCAATTTCATCTGGAGGATCCCAACAGACACACACACAACAGTTACTCATTTTGTCTCACTGGCCATTTGTTGTTTTATCCCAATGTTTGCCTTCTTCTCCTTCTTACTCGCTCACACACACTCACCGACCTTTTGTGTCAGCCTGGGATTCCTGCCCCCCACACAACACCTTGTGCAAATGATAACTGTGCCATATCCCTGTTTTTTGTCTTTTGGATTCAGGGATACAAAAGCTGTGTCTGATGCTCAGGGTGCATAGTTAACAGTGCTTAGTATGTCTGCATTTGTGTTGTTGAACTACAAATTGTACCTTTGACTTATATTGGTCTGACGGTTGATAGCATCAAAATTTCATAACTCTATAGTGAATGCTGTTGTAATGGTTGTAAAGTCAAAACTGCAATGTGTATCATTACTTCCTTACTATTCTCTTTAATGATTTCCCAGGATAAATGTATGATGACCACAATAAGTCAGGCCATCATATTCAGATCTTAGGATTGCATGACAGCACTGTAGTCAAACCTCATCAGGACAGTAATAAAATATAATGCTCTCTTTTGCATGTACCTCAACAGACACATGCAGCAGCTGGAGGGACCACAAGGTTTTCTCAGCAAAATAACACAGGGCCTACAAACCATGCCATGATGTATGTGGGTAGATTAAAAACCATGTCACTGTAATCTGTCTTGTATAGGATGAGGTCAGGTCTGGCTGGCCTCCACACCAATGTCAGACCATGATCTAGTGGGATGACTGCATACGCAAACATCTGATATAGCTGATGACATCAGCAGTGTCTGTTGAGAATATGGTAATAATAGTATCCTACATGTTACAGTAAAAGGGTCTCTGTAATGTCAAGCAAAAGTACACACATAGTTGACTGCATTGAGACTAGAACCTCTACCTATCTTAGTAAGCAGACTAAAAATCACAGTACTTAAGGTAAGTGCCACGGCACAAGTCTGACTTTTGTAAGACTACAGCTAAACATATAATACATGACAACAGCAAGACGTGTGTGAGATAAGATGCTGGCAGGCCTGCATAGGTTCATAGCATCATAGGGTCATACAAGGCTACTACCATAATGGTCCTAGGTTCATAGGTTCATAGGAGGTTACTAGGCTAATGGCCCTAGGACATTTTCAAGCCTAGCAAAATTGTACCATTTTTCCCTTATAGACAAAGATATGTAGTCCATATTTGTGAATCCATGATCAGCACTGGTTGTCCCTGTCTAAGATTGACATAGGTGACGCTTCTGGGGTAATTTTACAATTTTCCATTAAGTTGTCCAAGTTACACTTAAATAGGGTTATTGATGATCTCAGTTTCATGTGAATTGGGAGTTTGTTCCATATAGCATTGGCAATCTGTGGGAGATATATCTGTCTCCCCAGCATGTCCTATTGATATAGCAGACTAGGTTAAGAACCCTACAGTGAGTGAGTCTTGTCCCTTTTGATTTGTGGAGGTGCAACAATTCCATTAAGGCATGGTTCATAAGTGCTCTGCAGGCCAAGCACAAGTCAGCTCTCAGCAGTCTATATGATACAGAGTGCAGTGACAGGGCCTTCAGTCTGTCCATGTAGGTCATGTGTTGATGTCCCTGGATTTTCTTGGTGAGAAACCTCTTAACTCCCTCCAGCTGCTGCAAGTGTCTGGTGAGGTACATGCAAAAGGGAGCATTGTACTCTATTACTGGTCTGATGAGGGCTGAGTACAGTGGATTGATAGCATCCTTAGTCTCGGATGCTATGACTTTACTTATGAGGTGTGCAGCATAAAAGGCCTTGCTTACCAGTGTGGACAAAGGATGATAAAAGCTGACATTGCTATCAACTTGCATTCCCAAATCTCCCACCAATGTTCTGGAACTTGGGGGGGATCATTAATAGTGTAATTTACAGGTACCTCTCCTTTACCAAAAGGGATATTAGTGCATGTTTTTGGGTTAAGTTTAAGTCTGTGTCTTTGACAACAATCATTTATGCATGTAAGCTCATTGTGTAGTATGTTGACATTGTTTGGGGATTCAATTATTGCACACAGCTTGCAGTGTTCAATGAATTTGGTGAGCCACAGGCCATCTATTGTTGCTTGAACTTCTGAGAAATAGATTCCAAACAGTAGGAGGCCCAGCACAGACCCTTGTGGAACACCACTGGTAACAGGTCTACTGGTAGAGGTAGTGTCGCTCGTGTGGTCAGGATAAAACAGACAAGCATTCATGGATTCTGTTCAAGCAGCTTTATTATTTACAAATACATCAGGATTGAGGATCAATAACTTTAACTTAGATAAACTTATAAAGAAGCTAGCTATCACATTCATACATGCTCACTCTCTGGCTGCATTCTCAAAATGACACTGAAGCTAGCACATGCTTGTTATTTATATGCACGTGCTGTCCTTGAAATGCTTCATAAAGGTAAAGCACACTCTATTATACATCCTTCTTCTTTGAGAAATGAGTCATGCACTATTGATGACATTAATTGACATGCAATTGGTACAAAATAATTTTTTGACATGCAGTTATACATAACTAAATACATATAAACAATTATGTCCAGGTTCATAAACCAACAAAACGGTTCAGGGTAGGGAAAGGTGCATAATCAGCAGAACTGCAGAGCAAACAAAATTCACCATTCTTGCACTAATGAACTTGTATTTATTTGTAGAATAAAGTAAAAAATAAAAAAAAAAAAACGTAAGCGCTTTCACGGTAATTCCTATCGCTTCATCAGACAATTAAACAACTAAAGGTTACAGTTCATGTAGCATTTCAAACTTGTCAGCTGATATGAACAGACCAATAACAAATGACTCAAATCTTAAAGGTCCACAACAATAAAAAAACATATGAAAAGCATATAAGAAAATTCATTGAGAATGTCACCAAAAATCTTCGTATATAAAAGAGTATAACCATTGAAAAGTCTTCATGGATGCCTATATGATAAAAAAATGTATTAAAATGTATTAATAAAGTACGATAAAAAAGTATGAACTACATAAAGTAAGAAACTTCTAAAAGGTATAAAAATGTGAGAAGTTAGAAACTTGTAAAATGTAGAATGAATATATTAAACTTAAAAATGCTTGAGTCAACGTGACTTTAAAAAAGGCTTCAGGGAAGTAGTCCCATTCAGGCCTGGGGGTCTTTCAGCATTGAGTACAAGTATCCATTTCTGCTCTGCACTCTCAGTATAGTTTTCAATGTCACCTCCTCTGATGTTGGCATGTATAACCTGAATCGCTAAAAATCTAAATGTATGTGTATGATCCATCTGTTTAATATAGTTTGCCGGGGCATTCATCTCTTTTTGATTAATGATGTCCCTCCTATGCTCAAGGATCTTGTCCTTCAGCATCCTGTTTGTTTTGCCTACGTAGTATGCATGGCATACTTGGCAGAATGAAAAATAAACCACATTAGTTGTGCAGTAATCAACATAACTAGGACATCTGATTGTAAAATGCCGTGTTGGGTGTACGTATACCGTGCTGGTGTAGATATACTGACATGCTGTGCAGCGTCTGCAAGGAAAAGTGCCAGTGTGCATGGAAGGGGTAGGTCTAGTTACAGTCATTTTATTACAAAGATGTTGTTTCAAAGATTGGTTATTCCTAAAAGAGAATATAGGGTCATTCCTAACTTTATCAATGAGTGCTAGTACTTCCAGTAATATCCTCCAATGTCTTTTAATAATAGATGTGAATTCATTGATATCACTAGAGTACTGGAGAACAACTCTAAAATCATTCTTGATGGGAACAGATTCATTAGACTGTACTATGTTACTAAAATATGGTCACACCTATTGTCCCTCTGTAGCCATGCTTCATCAATGGTAGCATCAATCTCTGTCAAGAAGTAGCCCCTTGCTAAAAACTTTTTTTCCATGGTTGTGCACTGCTCCACTCAGCAGAAACATGGGAAATGGAGGAAAATTAATGTCAGGTTTGGTTGTGTTTACCTGGTGTGCCAAAAGTGCAGCAGTGAGCAAACTGTAGCTGAGGAGCAGGCAGGGCCCAGACAACCAAAAATATAAGCCAACTGCATTCAAATAATACTATTGGGCATTACGCAAACACACTAAGTGATGCTGCATGATGGTTAACAGAGAGACCCTAAGAATGAATAGTAAAATAGGCAATATCATGTAACTAATCCTGTGGCAGCAGGTATAAGTGTACGGCTGGAGTGCAGATGGTCTTGGGTTCTAGCATAGGGTGTGCAACCTTTGTTTTACTGTTGTGACATTTCAGTGTACAGCAATGAACTGCATCATAGGCAAGCATTTTTTTACCTTGTTGTGGCAACAGGTGTAAGACTGCCATACACATGGTCCTGGGTTCAAATACAGCATATTCCATATGCTTTTACTGTTGTTTCACTTCCCATTATAGTCACTCACTTAAAACACTTGACATAGTTTAGCTGATATTAATTGTATGTATGAGGGCTGAAACACTAATATAATGTCAATTATTTTTCTTTATCTATGTATTATCACATTTATTATCAAGTGTATGCCTGTGGGTATACTGTGTACTATGTTCCTATAAGTATGTCTCTCCTCTCTGGACTGGCATGGCCTTTGCATTTGACTAACCAACTTACACAAGTGCCTGTTCATCAAATAACCCTGAAATTGCATTGATTGTCACTATTGTGCACCACTTCCCATCACACATCTCGGAGCACTGTGTTTGCACATTGGTAGGCAGTGGGCAACATTTTCAAACAGTGTACACACTCCCAGTAAAAACAATAACTGGAACTGGTGGGAAGCTATAACTAATGAGAAGTCTCCATTGCTCTTGATCCATGATAGACATGGCAGGCCTTTGTAGAGAGGGTGTGAGATTTAGGGCTTAGAGATGGGGTGTCCAGGAGTCCAAGATATTTGTTTGACTCTTGTAGGCACCACTTTAGTGACCTACATTGGGGGAAGAGGGGTACCCTCAATTCTTGGATTGAAGAATTTATTATGGAGGACATCCTACACATGTGTAAGTATCAACTATAGAGAGTACTCGGAAGGCTTAAAAGCTGAATATAGCCAAGACTGGTATTCATAATGGTATTTTGTTCTGTTTTTTTTTTCCATAGCTGCCATAGTGAGGGAGTGCAATGTTAGGACCCATACCACTAGACTGGCGAGGATGAGAGGCATGTGGTATGTATGCAGCAGAAGAGTAGTGTTGTTGTAGCATTAAAAGTTAATGATAGCTTTTTTGGTATTTTATACAGTTCTATCAAATTGAGCATGTGTATATCAACTGTAAAAGCGAATATGGATGTATTAGTCTGTAGCACAAACAAAGATAGCTTGTTTGGTATTTTATACAGTTATATAAAATTGAACATGCCTATTCCAACTGTAAAAGCAAGTATGCGTGCATTAGTCTGTAGCACAAACCAACAGTACAATATTAGATTTTAGTCAGAGGTGGTGGGTTCAAATACCACACTTCCCAACTATGCAATAACTGTTAATTCCTGAATTATGTGCAACTTAAAAGTTTAAAGTAAAAGCTCTATACCAGTGCACACATGCCCTACTGTAAACTGTATTCTGAATAACTGGAACACTCATATGTGCAATATATGCACGTGTAAAGTAGTATTTGTCGCACTCTGTACTAGAGTGTGCATCTGTTAGGAGCTGCTAGTCCTAAAAGTAATATGTTATTTGTTATAGGGTGGTTGTTACAATAATAGAGTACTAATCTTATCTTAATTTTTTTCCTTCACCACAACCCTTATCTCTTTTTTATTCCTTTTTCTTTGTTTTATTTTATGTGTCATCAAAATGTGTCCATGTCATCCATGTGCACCACATCATGAAATGCTCCACAGGATAGTGGGGCAGACCTGCTCCACAGGATCCACCTGCCCCCACTCTACTGGTCCAGGCACCATTGACCAGCATATCTTGGAGCTGACCTGGCAGCACCACCTCTGCTGCCACTGTACTATGTGCCCCCTCAGGTAGTTCTGCCCAGGAGGATAGGCCAATGGTTCCATCTGGGAGCAGTGGCAGGGGTGGTGAGTTTATCACCTACACTGAAATGCTGGGATGGTGCATAGGGTTGTGCGTCACACTATTGGTGCACCTATGCTAGATGGAGGGGCTGCTCTCCCTCATTTTACATAGGACCAGTAGGAGGAGAATGAGATGTCGAATGCTCCAGCCAGTGATGGAGTGAGGTGACAGTGATGACAGCCCTGTGGGTGAGGACTTGATTCTCACTGTCAACCAGCTTGACATCCATGAGTCCTGGATGCTGGATGTCCCCACCCTCACCCTCTCCAGCATGTCCACTGACATCTTATGTCTGTCAATGTCCCTGTGTCTTTTCTTGTTTGTCTTGTCTGTCTGCAATTGCTTCTTCACTTACCAAACTTACCAGACATACCTGTATCCCTTCCCCAACATTCCTCTCTCTTGGAAAAAAAAGGGTACCTGTCCCACAAAAAAAAAATGTTCCACACATTGCTCTCCATTTCAAACATGTCTTCTTCACACAACTGATTTGGTCCAGGTAGCTATACAACATGATTGTGTTGCAGTCACCACTCTTTCTGGAGGTGACCATCCAAATTCAGCTAATATTCTGTGTATATTATCAGTTTCTACTGTTGAAGAAATGGATAACTACCATTCTTTCTGACCTCCCTCCATCCATCACATTCCTGTATTGCTTTCCATTTTTTCTTTCCCCTGCTTGCTCCCCATTTCACAACTGTTCTATATTTCTTTTCTTTAATGCATTATTGCTCAGTGGTGCACATCATGCACCAACATACAGAAACAGTATGTACTTAAACGTGTTAGATTCAGTTGTATTCAAACCTGGTACCATCTGGCCCCAAAAAGGAATGTATTACTACATTAATACATGCCGCCACAGAATCATTTAAGTAGCAGGTGCATTCCAGAGACTCAATACTAACTGTCAGACTTTACCATCCCCATTACACCACTGTCCTATCTTCCTCATTTCTTTTCTTTAATGCATTATTGAACAATGGTGTGCATTGCCCACCAACACACATCAAATGTAAAGCAAAGGTATTTAAAAGTATTTAATACAGCTGTATTCCATCCCAGTATCATCTAGCCTCAAAAATGAACATATTAGTGCATTAACAAGTGCTGCAACAGAGTCAGTTAAGTAGCAGGTGTATTCCACAGACTCAATACTAACTGTCAGACTTTAGCGATGCATCTCCCTTTTGTGCAGTGCTTAGCAATGTGCAACAGGTTTAATTTTGCATGTGTATACACTTTGCTGTCACCCAAACTCACTGCTCCTCACACTATGGAAATGTATATATTATACTGTGTTTCTGTTGTTTACTGTCCACTTCCTTTGTATGACATGAAAGTACATGTAGAAACATTACAAACTGAGGGCCCTATCTAACTGTACATCATATATTTAAAATACATCCATGTGTTGGCACCCCCTTCTTTAAGCACTCCAGCCCTGGGGTCTCAGTACATTTTCCACACATATATCAACCACACAACAAAATAATATCAATTGTTCTGTGCTTTACAATGCACATCAGTCTGATAACATGCATAACTACAACTACTGAGCCATACACCTAAAAATCCTTATATGCACAGCTACTGTAGGAATCAGCATGGATCATATCCACAGGGACAGAGATGACCTTCAACACACTTGACCCTGCCCATTTGGGGGTTGGGAAGGGTAGATGTTGCTTATTTACCTTTGTGGACTACTTGGATACTGACCCCAAAGACCTGGATCAGGGATAACAAGACATACAACCTATGTTCAGTTATACAAAGCCTTTGCCACTATCCCCCATTCATGTCTCATAGTGAATATCTCCCATCTAGGAATTGAGCCATACAGTACTAGCTGGAGAGTCAACTGGCTCATCAACAGAACATACATTCTCAAAGTTGGGGACTGCACCTCCACTACTAGCCCACTCATCAGTGGAATACTACAAGGATCTGTGCTGGGCCCTCAATACTTCCCTGAAGCATAGGCAACAGTAGATGACCTGTAGTTTATCAAGTTTGCAGATGATTTTTAACTGGACACACTCATATAGAGTCCTCCAGTGATGGTAACATATTACACTAGGGACTAACACAGACTGATGATTGGTGGCAAACTCATGGACTGAGCTTTAAGCATTCAATGACTCTTTGTCACCTTTGTCAATGAAGTACCCCTGCAAATTATGATATACATAGCACCCCTAAGCTCAAACACAGTGTTGTGAGACTTGGGAACACATGTTGATGAAAATCTACACTTTTATCACTATTTGCCCATAGTGGTGACAAACACAATCTGAATTGCACACATCATACATATGGACATCACATCCAAGGCCGGGGTAGTCATACCTCTGTTGTACTCTATCTTTTTCACACCGATAATGAAGTACAAGGCTCATATCTCTCTGTAACTCACTAGACACATGCAGCCATTGAAGCGAACACAGAGTTGCATCTGGGAGACTCCCAGGCCTCCAATCATGACATACATTGAAAGACTGACATACCTATCAGTGTACTCAGTATCATGCAGGTTGATGAGAGATGACTCTAACCTTTTGTAAATGATGGACATCTGCAATTCAAACGAGACAACTATAATTTGCCCCTGGGTTCTCAACCTAGCCTGTGACAATGATTCACACTCCTCTGATATAAGCCCCCACTGCATGTGATGCAGTGCTCCTCAATGATCCTGTTCAAGCGCAACCTTGACTACTAGTTGAGTGATTGTAAAGTCATGTCTGGGTTATGACCTATGTCCCTCGTGGACAGGGACAGTTGGTGCTGCTCACAGCCATGTTGTGCTACAAATGACCAACTATGCTCAGTTATGATACTTGTGTTTCTATACAGCTAGGCTTCTAAAGACCCTAATGCCATTACACTAGTAGAGTCATATGAACCATGAAGCTATGTGCCTATGCAAGTCACACAACCTGTTGTGAACCACATGGCCTGCTGATGTCATCTACTATAAGTTCACCTACACTCTTGTATAAAACAGACTTGTGGCATAATGCTTGCATAATGTACTGTGCTCTGTAGTATGTGTACTTAGGTATGGGTTCTGTTCTCACTGCAGTCGATTGTGTGTGTGTGTGTGAGTGTGTGTGTGTGTGTGTGTGTGTGTGTGTGTGTGTGTGTGTGTGTGTGTGTGTGTGTGTATGTGTGTGTGTAAGTATTTTGATACCTGCTCATGGTTACAAATCCATTTCATACAGGCCTCCCAACCTGTTGTCTCCCACATGGCCGGCTGATGTCATCTTCTAAAAGTTCACTTGCACTCCTGTATAAACCAGACTTGTACCGTGGCCCTTGCATAACATACTGTGTTCTGTAGTCCATGTACCTACATACATAGGGGTTCTGTTCTCACTGCAGTCAGCTGTGTTTGTGAGTTATTGCTTAACATTACAGAGAGCATTTTACACCAGCATGTGGGACACTGTCATCTTCTCAACAGACACTGCTGATGTCAACAGCTATAAAGTGTTGTTTGACATACTCCAAGTTGGACTTCAGCTGTGGAGCTTGAGTAAAGTACTGTGTTCTATAGCCTGTGGACCTAGATAAGTAGGGGTTCTATTCTCCCTACAGTCAAGTGTGTGTGTAAGCTGTTACTTTACATTACAGACAGCATTTTTCACCAGCATGTGGAACACTGTCATCTTCTCCTCAACAGGCACTGCTGATGTCATCAGCTGTATCACATTTTTGGATATGCAGTATTCCCACCAGGGCAGGCTCAGGCAGACGTCACTTCATTCTATACAATAAAGTTTCCAGTGTCATGGCTTTCAATCTCGCCACATACATCATGGCATGGTGTGTAGGCCCTGTGTTACCTTGCTGGGAAAGCCTTGTGGTCTCTCCAGCTGCTACATCTGTCTGGTGAGGTACTTGTAAAAAAGAGTATTATATTCTATTAGTGCTGTAATGAGGATTGACTACTGTGCTGTCAGATAATCCTAAGATATCAATATGGTGGCATGGCTTAGGCTGTACACAACATAGGCTTTCAATAGCAGTATGAACAATTGATGGTCAAAGTTTAGATTACCATTTAAATATATTCCCAGTGCTTGCATCACTGGGTTTCTGCACAGCCGTACTGTTGTCAATGTTGTGATTAACATGGAACTCCACTTTTCAGACAGACAACATTAGAAACACAAATTTCTGCATTTATTTGTAGATCATGTGCCTTTGTCAACATTCAATTGCGTGTGTTAGCTCCTCTTGTACTATGTTATCACCATTGGTGAACTCAATGATTGCACACAATATGCAAGAATCAGCAAACTTGGTAAGGCATAGGCCGTATACTTTAGCCTGACCTGCCAAGAAATGCAATTCAAAAAGTGAAGGGCCAAGCACAGATCTCTGGGGTTTCCCAGTGGTGACAGCTCTACTGGTACAGTTTGATTCATCAACTTTCACATGATGTGTTTTGTCAGTGAGCCAATTGTTTACCCATCAACTGAACTAAGGTTTAATCCCCAGCTTGGGGGGTTTATCAAAGATACCAGCATGTGTGGTTGTCTCAAAACCCTACGCCAGATCACAATAGGCAGCATGCACTGTCTTACCTTCATCCAGGCCTATTACATGGAATCAATGTACAACATCACAGATCACTTATGGCATGACCCAGCACATACACCTTCCTGATACGGTTGAATATACAGTTCAACACACCTTCCACATGGCCTATGTTTCCATACAAGGGTGTACATCAACATGCATGCACCAGAGCTGGGGAGACAGCACCTGATGCATGCATGTATAGAGACATCCTGACTCTCCTCGACTGTGAGGTAGACCAACATGTCATCATGGACCTCTTCTACATGTACACTAGTAATATTCCAGGTATATGCCTGTGTGAGTTGTTACTTCAACATCAGGTCCGTTACATCTGATAAGTGTCCTCAAAGAGGTCATCGAGGGCATACATGATGACAACAGTATCACTGTGTGGAACTTGAATGGGTCAAGACATTTGACAAACATCCACTATGAGGTATTCAATCAACACTGTCATATGTGGCAATAAACAGCTATATCAACAAATGGATAGACCAGCGTATGATATATGTGGCATCTCACTATGTTGAAATGTATGACATGATATATATCTCAGGTCTGGTGATCAGAATGTTACATGGGGTGTCTGCTAGGCCCTTTCCTGCCCATTAGTTCAGAGATAGACATCACAGATGACGTACACATGCTGTGACCAAACAGCTGCCTGAAGAACTACAGATTGTGTTGAATCATTGACTCCAGCTGTGATATTAGTATAATACAGACAGTATCAACACATACCAGAGACTGCTGCCACAGACATGAAAACACCTGCACTGACGAGACACATGGAGGGATTTGTTGAATCAGGAAACAGGCACACACACATAGTGCTGACTACTCCCTTGAGTGCCACACAAGTACTGGGTATGTGAAAGACATACACATCAGAGACCATAATAAGTTCATGGTTCCCAGACTTAATCACACCAATAACTGTGTACAATGCACCCTTCAACATGTACCTCCCTTACATCTTCCAGTGATGTGTAACTGAAGTGCACCAACCTTGTCACAGTGCACTGTCACACAGCTTACTGGCCAAACATATGTATTCCTTCTGGGGAATATACATGAGTGATGGTGCAGAACAACAAGAAGTTCATACGTGTTTACTATGGTAATGACCACAAGGCCCTTTTTAAGCCTTGCCATGCATCCCAAATCTCTGACAAGTTCTGATACCTTGATAAGTGTAGGCAGGTGCTTGGGAGATGAAACATTTGCAAACACGGGTCTGGGAGATGAACCATTTACACTTTGCCTGTGCCCATTAGAGATGCAGATGCCAAAACAGGGATGGAGTTCCTGTTCCCTTTCCAGTTGTCCAGGTTGCACTTGAATTGGGTTAGGGATAAACTCTGCATCACATGGATGAGGAACCTGTTCCAGAGACATGGTAGTCTCTAGGATACATACCCATCTCTCCAGCAGGTCCTATTTATATCACAGGCAAGGTTTAAGTCTTTAGAATGGTTAACTCTAGTGTTGTTTGTTTTGTGGATATGCAAGAGGTCCATCAGAGTGAGGTCTAACATTGCCCTATATGCCATGCATAGATGTCCCCGCAAAATCCTGTAGGAGACAGAATACAGGGATAGGGCCTTAAGGTGGTCTGCATAGGACATTTTACTTATGCCCTGTATTCTTTTAGTGAGGAACTTCTGTAGATATTCCAATTGTTGGGTACATCTGGTTAGGTACATACCAAAGTGGGCATTGTACTCAATGATAGGTCTGATGAATGCAGAATGCAGTGGAACAATGAGTTCCTTGGTCCTAGATGCCATACCTTTACTTATAAGTTGCACAACATAGAATGATATCCTCACTATTCTAGACACGTGAGGGTCAATGGCTAGATTACTGTCTATATGTGTCCATAACTACTGGTTCAACTCTAAAGGGTGTGTTGTCAAGAAGATAGTTACCAGGGATAAATGATTTCATGATGGATACTATTATGCATTTCTTTTCATTTAGTTTTACTCCATGGCACTGAGGTTATTTGTCTGTGTCAGCCCTTCCTGAAGAACATTTGAGTCAATGTGGGATTCAATGACAGTTCCTTATTTGCAATTATCTGTAAATGTAGTCAGCCAGAGACCACTGATATTTGCCTTGACTTCAGAGAAGTAAGTGCCAAAAAGAAGTGGTTCAAGGACAGACCCGTGAGGGACTCCACTTGTGACTGACCTCTTTGCAGAGGTGGACTCCCCAATTCTAAAGTCATGGGTCCTGCCTGTGAGGCAGTTGGCCATCCACTGGGTGATATATATATAGGTTTGTACCTAATCTCTTGAGTTTGTCAACAATGCCCAAATGGAGTATTGTGTCAAATGTCTTGACACGGTGAAGGTAGGCAGTGTGAACTATTTTACTCTCATTAATTGCTTTAGTGACCTTCTCAAAGAAGTCCAACAGTATGAGTAGGTATGTCTTGTCCTTGACGAAAAAAAACTGGGTTGGATCCAGTGTCTGGAGATTTACTATATCACTACTGATCATTTGCGTGATAATTCTTTCCGTGGCTTTACATATAAGACTAGTGAGACTTATGTGTCTGTAGTTTCCATGGTCAGTAGATGGGCCACCTTTATGCAGAGTGATGACTGTTGCTGTTCACCATTCATGAGGCATGAAGCCTGTTTGGAGGCTACAGTTAAATAGCAATTCCAGAGGCCCTGATAGGTCATGTTTCATGCTATTTAGATGGCACTCTGGGATGTTGTCTGGGCCCATTGATGCAGTTATCTTGGCCTTAGAGAGTCATTACACCAGATGCATGTATGCTACTTGTTCAGATTATGCACACACAGCATACATAAGTGTTTGATAACATTAATGACATGTATATCATTCATGACAGTGTGAATTGTGACACAGATATATGCCATGCACACAAGGCAAGTCACCTGTATTGACCATACTGTCACATACAGGTATAACAATGTCCCTCCTAACACCTCCTGCAGACATTACAGTACCAGAACAGTGTGCATGGTTACCCTCATAAAGTTTGGCTGTATCATAATAGTGTGTGCAGGCTCATCTGTTATCACTTCACATCACATGTTTCGTCAGAGGCATGGGATTAGTTGTGGTATTATTCTGATATTGTCCGTGATTGTAGTTGATTTCTGTAAAGTTTGCCATGATGCTTTACCTGTGGCCACCTAACTGGAGACTTCTGCTGAGAGTACACTCATATTCAGGTATATCATTTTGCACAGCTTCCCAATATGCACCCTACCCAATTGTATGTCAGATCCTTTACAGATGTTCTATACATTATTCATGTAAGGATGTTTATCTCACACAGACATCCTCCCCATTGATATTTCACCTTGTGTGACTGTCACAGACTACACATTTTTACTGTGCAGTCCATGCTGTACCATACAGATATGTGCTTGGTGTTGCTGCTACAAGCATCTTCCATTGACATGCCCTCCTCTTCTGTACATGCGAGGGTCTCACCTGTACTTTTCTTTCCTTGTGTTCATTCCTACAATTCATCTGTGTGTCCCTCTACAATACACACACTTCCCCTGGGTGATCATTTTACATGGCAGTTTTATGCCCTGTTACAGATCATTAGCAGTGCTTCAGTACAGAATGCCAGGAATGGGATATCACAATACACTGCACTCTAGGTACACTGTCTTATTCTGTGTTTGGACCATACATTTCACATTCATACTTCTGAACTGTCCAGATATTCCCAGGATGTCCAGATGTTTTCCTTAACAAATATGTGGCTTCCTGCCATATCACAGGGATGATCTCTGGACTAATGTGACTCAGTATTACATACATTTGAGTACATACCTCTCAACTGCCTGATCTGTGCAGAATGTCCAGTTTTTGTCTCATATTTGTGATCTTTCCCTCATAACATTTTTTCCTGGTAAATCATTGGCATGGCATTGCAGAGTGCAGTCAGAAACTGATGAGTAAAATTTGAGTTTTAAACTTCATGCTTTTCAGAAAGTTCTTGCTAATATACAACCTATATATTCTATCAACTTCCTAAGTTTGTCAGTGCAATATTAAAAATCTGTTCCTATTTCTGGCCCTTTATTCCCCCATTATTATGGATCTGTCCCCATTTGTTGCTGTAACAGGTTGTGAGTGTTAAATTCTAAGGCATTTCTATGTGACATCTATGCCAAATATGTCCCTACTACTGGTTATTTGTCCTATCATTAAGTTGGCTTCTGTGCAGATGTACAAACAAAACAGGAGTATGCCCAGTGAAAAAGCACTAAGAACCACAGAATCTAGACATGAAATAGGCACTGTAACTGGTGTAAAATCTGCTCATTTAATAGACATTTAAAATTAACGCCACACAAAATAAAAAAAAATGTGTTTTCATCCAAATATCACTCAAATTTCATCAGATACATCATTAATGATAAAACCCCATATGTAAAATTCCTGGTGATCATTGTGGCATTGTGTGCAAAGCTGCGCACTGTAGATGCTCTCCTTTACATGGAATTACTATCCATGTTTGCTTATGAGGTTTCACAGCCAGCAACACTGTTGCAAGCCACAAAACATAGCTTATGTGTACCGCACATCATTAATATGCATTGCACACTGATGTGCAACTCACACTATCTCTCAAACATGTAAACTCCATGTAGGCTCTAAACAAAGCCTAATCAGAGTTTAATGAATACTGGGGATGGTAAGGAGTTGCCACCTGCATGAGTAAGAGCCATAGTTAGAGAGGGTTAAAGGGGTAGTTGACCCTGGCATATGCTCTTAGGAGGTGCATTCAGCAATGTCAACAATGTGTAAGTGCACTACTAGCATTGTATTTATTGTATTTATTCAGTACCGGCTGCTTACATAAATTAGTGTGAATCAATCCTCCCTGTAACTCTATAACCATGGCAGCAGTGTAACTTTTGGTTCAGTTATTTTTTTTTCTATTCAATTTTGTTTCCAAGGGGGCTGCACAGGGTGACAACTCACCTAGTTACTGCTCTGCATAAGGCATGGCAGTGTAAGAGGAATGTCATCTTCTAAATGTTCACAGACAGCAGACAGGCTCAAAAGCAAATAATGCTGCAAAAGAGAGGAAAAGTACGAGTATAATCTCAGATAAATTGAAGGGATTAAAGTATATTCAACTGTATTAATAAGTTTGCCGACTTTAGAATTTGTCTTTCTTTTTAAACTAAGTAAAATCAACCTAATTTTAATATAGTTTCTAAATTTCTACTGAGCACTTAAGTCAGAAAACACTCACATTTCTTATATTAATCTGGAAATGAAAAAAAAGGTCTGAACTGCTTGAAGAGCCAGATCCTGCTCAAATGGGGCCCTAGCCAGGGCAATCAACCAGGCCCCCCAGCAATACCATTATCCCATTAGTTTGCTGTCTTTCTGCAATTATCATAATACCCTTTTCAAACCTATCAGTGTGCGCATTATTTTCTTCTTTACTTTTACAATGATCACAGGGATTTGGATTTAATTTAAATGTTTATTTCATAATTTATTACAAAAACAGTGACAAATATTTGCTAAACAAAATAAAAAATTTGCACACTAAAACATTATCAGCAACATTTACTGAAAGTGCATCTGGCAAGTCATTAAACTACTTCAGAAATGTGTCAGGATTCACAGTCAGAATATGCAGAAGAAATCATCAGTGGCTATATAAAGGGAAAACAGAATCAAAGGCAATGTGCAATGCATTTGCTAACGGCCTTGGGAAGCCCACTGAGCACATGTGCCCTTTTCAGGGGAAGACTACAAGCACTATCAGGTGAAATGAATTTGTTAGAGTTTCAGAGTAGACAAATGAGGCTGAAGGAATCACCTTACAGTACAAGAAGCAACTCCTTAACAGCTCAGAGCATTACTCAGCTGCACTAAGTACAAAACTAACATGGTGGTAGGGGCTTGAAAGAGAAAAGGGTATAGATGGTTAGTACGGACAAGAAGCAGGGACTGAAGAAAATGAAAGTCAGTGTTGAAAAAGAAAAGAGGGCTTTGCTGATTGAAGATAGTCATCAAGAGATTTATAAGTCTTAGGGAAGGAGAAAATGGAGACCAGAAAGCACTGAAACTGGTCTAAGGGGTCAGACTGATGAAAACCTGAAGGGAAGTGAAAAAGGTGATCAACAAAGATAATCCAGGGACCAATTACCATTCAAAGGAGACAGCTGATACAGACTGAAATAGAACCTTAGTTACCTGATCTAAGATACACTGCAGTTCCCCAATCTGGCAACTTGCTTGAAGATCAAAAAAAAAGGAAAAAAAGTCCTCTGTCCTAGTTGAGGAGAAAAAAAAAGGTCATCTGTAGAAAAACGGCTTATTACAGGTGTACTAAGCGGCATGCTTCAATTTGAATACCATACATGAAGAGCTTCAGCACTTCAGCTGAAACTGCAAATACAGTGTCGATACTGCAATACAGCCTCATTGGCAGCTGACAATCACCCCCTACAAAACCTTGCACCTGGGGAAGTTGCCAATTTCGCCATGCCCTACATACACTTCTGGCAGCAAGTAGGGACAGGAAGTTGGTAGATAGATGCCAAGATGGAGAGGCAGAGGTAGTATTGTCACTTGTGTTATCTGTTCCAGGAGACAGCATACTAAAAGGGGAGATGATTAAGAAGGATGAAGATGGCCTGTAGCAGCCAACAAGAAAGAAGATCTTGGGAGTTGTAGAAGGTGGACCAAGAGACACCAGTTCTTTGCCAGTGACAGGATCTCTCTTAACTCATATGTGCCAACTATACTCACAATTATATAAGAATAATATCACTGAATGACTGTACCGTTAAACAAAAATATAAAGGAGAAGGAGTGTCATGCATGCAAAGGAGGAATATGGTAGAGAGATGTAAAAATTAACTCAGAAAAGCAAAGGGAAAAAACATGGGTGAAATGGACCAAAGTTATGGGTAGACCTGTTGTACTTTGCAACAATGCTGTGTATGAAGATGGGGGTTTATTGTGATTTTGCTGCTGTAGAGGAATGGAAGCCTGGGTTCAAATACAGGACACATTTTCCAAAGAGACAAGGACAGGAATAATTCACAATTTGCCAGCCTACCTAGAAAAGAGAGGGAATGTATTCCTGGTTAAAGCTAAAGTCCACGGATGGGACTTCTGCCGGGCAATTAGGAACCACACCAGCATATTGTCTCAGACATGATCTATGCTGCTGTCATTGCATGACAAATATAGTGACAGGACCGGGGGTAGAGCAAACTAATCAAAACTTAAATCACCCGAGGATGAATGTTTACTTCAGCTTGATTCTGGTTTAAATGTTTGTCTTTTTGGCTTTTCCCAGTTAGGGGTCACCACAGTGGAACTCTGGTCCGCTAATGATTGGCAGTAGATTTTTTTTATGGTGCTGAGTTGTCAGCCCAATGCCCAACCTTCATCAAAGGCAGGCCCATTCATGCATGTCTTTCGGAGGCCACTCGACTGTGGGGAGGACATGCAGACTCCACACAGAAGGCAGTCCAGCCGAGATTCGAACAGGAGAACCTCTTGCTGTGAGGCAACAATGCTACCACTGTACTACCATGGCTTCTTGATTCTTGTTTAAATATAGAAAGAAAAAAAAAAAAAAAAAAATATATATATATATATATATATATATATATATATATATATATATGTGTGTGTGTGTGTGTGTGTGTGTGTGTGTGTGTGTGTGTGTGTGTGTGTGTGTTGTGTGTGTGTGTGTGTGTGTGTGTGTGTGTGTGTGTGTGTGTGTGTGTGTGTGTGTGTAGACCCATCGAAATTACACTTTACTGAAACTGGAATAAGCAGTCCCTCTTCAGTGAAAGTGCTTTTAAATGAAAACACACTTTTGCGAAACTAAGTACAACGAATAAAAACAAAAAACACATACACACACATAAAAAAAAATAAAACAAACACATTTATGCAGCCCCCTCACCCCCACTACTTATATATACTGATTCCGTGATTGCACTACAATGGGGAAAAGGGAATATTCCCTTATCCTTACTGTACCATGATCTTTAACAACTACTCGGTATACTGAGTTTTGTAAAAATGCATTTTTGTTTAAATTTACTTTCACTAAAGTGGGATTGCTTATTTCAGTTTCAGTAAAGTGTAATTTAATGGGTTAAAGCAGACCCATAGAGAGAGAGAGAGAGAGAGAGACCGAGAGAGAGATAGAAATGCTTGTAGCACGACAAGTGTAACGGTCATCAGCCAAGTCATAGGAGGATGGTGAAAGACTAGAGGACACAGCAAAGTAATGGATTAGGGGCAAAGGTTATACACATGAAAGACTCATGCTGCCAGAAGTGTTTGATATTGTGAGCAGCAATGTGTCATTTTATAAAACAAATGTACAATAATGCAAAGACAGCTTGTAACAGTAACACATTTATTTAGCAACAAGTTGTTTAAACCATATAACTGTAACAGTTTTTAATGTTTTTTCTGCGGAGACATACACACACACACACACACACACACACACACACACACACACACACACAAAAAAAAAAAAAAAAAAACTACACTATATGTAGTAGGAACAAAGGATTAACTAAAAATATATATTTTTAAGAAATGCCAACTCATTTTTGATTAGTTTGCAGAGTACTAAAATTGTATTTGTGAATAGGTCATTCACAGCAATCTTGTCTTATATTTGAACGCATGTTTTTCATTTGATTTACAGCCTCAAATAGGTTAACTTTTGCAAAAGAATAAAACTGAGCATGACTTAAGATGAAATTTAATTTTAACTCCACTTCAGCTTTTACGAGAGACACACCCATTCTATTTCTGTCCTCAGTGCATGCATTGCCCATTAGTTAGAATGCTGTTTTCAGAGTTTAACTTGGTATGGAGAAGCAAACTAGAAATTGCTCCACTATATACAGCATTCTGCAGTCTAGAGCACTGCAGATGCCAGGCATCTGTAATAGTAATGGCTGTGCAGCATGGGTGCTAGAACCATAGAGCAAGGGGTGAGGTGAGCCCCCCACTTTTGCAGATCATCCATACCTCCCAACTGTCCCATATTACCTCTTTATTTTTGAATTATTTTCGTTTTCCGCACTTTAGCTGACGTCATCACGCACGCGATGATGTCAGCTTATCCCAGACTGCCGGAGTTGAGCTCACGGCACATATTTCTGGGTTTCCAGCTGTTTTTTGTGAGTGGGAACGGACAGTTTTATTTAGCTGTGTGAAGGATTTATTTTCAGAAGCTGCCTAAGTGAAAGCTGCTATGAGCAGGAATGGACGTTTGGAAGCTGCCTGGGTGAAAGCTACTGCTTATTTACTTGGATGATGGAGTCTGGACTGTTATTTTTAGAGTGAGTAAGCTGCTGGGTAAACACAGATGGTGTGTGTGTGTGTGTGTGTGTGTGTGTGTGTGTGTGTGTGTGTGTGTGTGTGTGTGTGTGTGTGTGTGTGTGTGTGTGTGTGTGTGTGTGTGTGTGTGTGTGTGTGTGTGCACTCGTGTACCTGTCTGTCTGTCCATGACCTAACCCACGTCTGAGCCTCATTGACCTGCAGTTTCGGCTACTTCCCTGGGACCACTACTGTGACCATGAATAACATATGCTGCAGTCTAGTTCTGGGGGGTCATTCCATGACTTATTGACTAGAGCAAACCACAAACATACACACAGATACAGACAATGCCCTTTACTTAGGCTTTGACTGTGGCAAATTGATTATTATGCAGACTGTACCATCAGCTCTTTTATGATCCCTGCAGGTACCCTCTCAGGTCTCATGTTTTTTGTTTGTTCATTTTTTTTTTTATTTACCTTCAGCACTTTCAGTTTTGCTAATGGTCACTGTGGCTGAAAATGGCAAATGTGATTTTTCTTAAAGTTAAGACTAACAAGAACTTTTCTAAAAGATTTTGACATTCTTTATGACCTGTTCTGTGATGTTTTATTTGCCTGCTTTAAATGTTACTATCCACTTTAAAGTGCTTGTTTCTGTCAGTGAATTAATTGAAAACTGCCCTCCCTGTTTTTTGTGCTAAGAGTATATCTTATACCTATAAGTCAAAGTGACCTTATAAGCATTTTCCATTTGGACAAGAATTTATCTTGTAGTTATAAGTTCAAGTGCTCTCCTTCTACCTCTTCTTTTTATGTGATTCAGCTGTACAACACCATTGGTTCCTGTGGCTATAAATCCCTTACTGACCACCTCTGGCTCCTCAACAGTGCCACCTGTTTTCTGTGAGACCCCTTCTCTTTAACTCTTCTTCCAGGTTTCACACCCCAGGTTCTTTGAAAGCTATGGTTTCACTTTTGTATGTACCTGTTTTATGAACATTGAACCAGAATGTATTATTCACTGACCTGTGGAGCATACTTATCAACTCTAGACAAAAGTCAAAATAATGAGGAAACAAAGACTCAAAGTGAGTGACATTTTTATAAATATTAATGTAATGCACTTAAAAAATTCAAACACCAACAGGTTTTCAATGTGCATTTTCAGAACAATAAGAAGTACAAAACTGTTATACATGGCATTATTGCTGTTATACATGGCATTATTGCTGTTATACATGGCATTATTCATCAACTGTAATCATCAGTGATTTAACAGAATTTAATGAGGGGACAGGACAGGCATGTTGTAGAGGTCTCGGTACTTCCTTGAATAATGATCCTAGCTTCACAATATTTCACACGATTTATGGACTTGAGTACTGACTTATTGCTGTTCTCTGTAAGTAATCCATGCTTTGTCTCTCTCTCTCTCTCTCTCTTGTATAAAAATGAAAGCTATACAGTAATTATCTAATGCCTCAAACACGGAGTAAAAAATAAGTAAATAAATATGCTGGCACTAAATGCCAGTGACAACATTAAAAAATGCAGGTTATTGTACGCCCATTCTTTAACATCATTGCAGCAGTCATGCAGCTTTGTAGATGTTACACAGGCACATAGTGATGACCACAACTACCCTGCTTCAATCTCCCAGGCACAGAAGGACATTCCCTAAATGGAGCACCCCCCCCCCCACACACACACACACACACACACACACACACACACCCACACCCTCTCACATACACCAGTTAAATAATGGGTTGTTTTAGGCTACTTAATAGACTGAAGCACATAGGCGATTGTTCTACATCAAAATCTGAAGTGTATACTAAAGCATACATCTGGCTGTCATGCCAGCTAGCATAAACCAGAATTAATAATTTTCCTGTTTTCATTTCTCATGGATGCCAGAAGTAATGATATCTTGCTGTTTGTATTATCTGGACCTCTTTCAAGGCTTAGTGAGTCATATACGTTCTGTTGATGCAGCAATGGAAGTATATAGGTTCATAGGTGTTCCGAGTGATAAAACAAAACCTTTTATTCTAGGAATTTTCTAAGGTCATAAAATCAGTATTTGAAATGTGTCCCTATTTTGGGGCTGTATTCCCCCATTATTGGTTTTCTTCTGTATTTGTGTGCTAAGAGATTGAGCGCTATGTTGAAAGTGAGAACTGAATTCACTAAATGATATGATAACCATTTAAGTTTGTCTTCCTGTCTTTCAAGAAATTGCTGGTTTAGCTTAGTGGTATGTTGCTATGACTGTAGTGCTCTGGGTTCACGACTTGGCAGTGCAATGCATGGTGGTAACACGGTATTTTATGCAAGCAACTTTCCAAAATTATACAAGCAATGTTTAAAATGTGTCCAAGGTTTTTGGCCTTTTGCCCCCCCCCCCCCCACAATTGAAAATAAGTTCAAGAAGCTGTGCAACATGCCTATGGCTTACACTACTGTGATTCTGTATTTATATATTGTGTGTAGAAGTAGACTGTTATCATGGAAATGTTCTGAATAGGGCAATTTTGTCATTATTGGTGCATGCATTTTGCTTCATTGCCTACTGGAAAAATGTTCAAACAATACATTTAAAATGCAGTTGTGTGTGGAAGTAGACCTTTATGATGGAAATGTTCTGAATAGGGCAGTTTTGTCATTATTGGTTAATGCATTTTTGTTTCATTGCCTACTGGAAAAATGTTTAAGCAATATATTTAAAATGCGCTCTAACTTAAGTCTAACAAGTGTGCTGTATTACACAAGGAATATCATTTAATAGAATCAGGAGGGTGAATCAAGGAATGCATACATGTATGCATGGCCCTAAAAATGTGTTTGAAAACAGCCCAGTGGAAAGTGTGAAAAGCTCAAAATCATGGGCAAATTCTAAGCTTTACTCTTGTTACCAAAGCAATGGATGAAGGTAAAACAGTTCACACCACATTACCTTGACCTGGCCAAGCCTTTTGACACAGTCCCCTACTCAAGTGTAGTACAAAAAATGAATAATGTAGGAGCAAACACTTGCATCATTAGCTGGATTGTCAACTTGCTCACAGGATGCAGGAGATTAAAATAGGGGAAGAAACCAGTCACCAATGGACTCCCACAGGGTTTGGTGTTGAGACTTTTTCTGTTTGGCATATATATATCAAAAGGAAATACCAACAAGTTTGGCCAGCTACGTTTGAGATGACTGCAAGCAAGGAGAAGTTATTGAATCCCCAAATGACTTAACCATCATCCAGGAAGATTTGACCCAAATAATAACTGGTGTCAAAATCATGACAATGCCCTCTGAAAACGGATCCAATTGTTTGGCATTTGGGAACTTGTGTGTACAGTGGCCTAACTTTTGACCAACATGTGGCCAGAGTGATAAGAAAGCCTTTCTATATTATACAGCTTATAAACAAATTGATTGTGACTAGATCTAGAGATGTTGTTGTCCCCCTTTACAAAGATCTCATTATGTCAATCATTTTGTATAATGCCCACTTTGGCGTGTATCTGTCCAGCCCCATGCAACAATTGGAATACCTTCAGAGATACCTTACTAAAAGGATACAAGTCCTAAACAATAGGTTTTGCATGGACCACCTCAAAGATTTATTACTACACTCAGTATCCTAAAGAGTGCTTAGAGGTGACATGTCTGGCATGCAAACCATCCTCCGACATAATACAGATGGACCTACTGAACATCAGTAAGTCAAATGGCATCAGAAATATTCAGTCCAGGTATATAAACTGAATAATGTGGAGAGATGGATATATATCACAGAGGCTACCACTGTTCCGGAACAGACTATCCTTAAAAATAAAACAAAGCTCATCCATCCATATTCAAATGCAACTTGGATCTAAGGATGGGTAATAGAAAATGTACTCCAGGATTGCCCCTCATGCCACTAATGAATAGAAGCAGTTCCTAAATGCTGCATTTCCCCTCAAATTATCTATGGTATGATCACAGTTATTCTCACTAGGGCTAATACACAATTATCAGCCATGGGATAGGTAAGACCAATCAGAAAATGTTAATTCAAGCACCAAAAAGGAATCGGTTAAGCTTAAAATGTCCTGCAAGTGAACCTATGTTGTGGTAGTAAATAGTTATAAAAAATTGCCCTTTTTAGATCACTAAGTGCCCCTCTCACCCTCCGCCCCTCCCAGTCTTCAACAGCTTCTGGCACCTATATTAGTAATTAGTTCACCCTAAAGACAATATAGAAAGCTTCCTAGTATAGACTTGGTGTCTCTGACTGCATTGAAACCTGTGTGATAACATCTTTAAGGCCTAGCTCATGAAGTCATTTAATTTGAAATATATTTTTAAAGTTTGCTGGACTGAGGTTATCCTTCCAGTTTCCACTATTAAAACATATACATTTAAACAGTTACAATATTACATGTATATTTCTGTTCTCTCTAGTAGGGCACACTGTGGATACATTTCAAACACAAGGACTTTACAAATACATTTTCAGCACAAACACCTGTACAAATCAGTTTGATACACACATGACATACAGTTCTAATACATTTGTAACACAAGTATGTTGTATAAATCAGTTTGATATTCACAAATGACATATAATTATTTACAAAATTCCAGTAAGCTGTGCTGGCAGTAACTCCTATCATTACAATATATATATATATATTTATATATATATATATATATATATATATATATATATATATATATATATATATATATATATATATGGAGAGAGAGAGAGAGTAGCATAGTAACCTTTTTAAATGAGCTCTAAAAGGGTAGATGGTCTCCTTAAGGAGATTAACCCAAAGCAAAGAAAGGATGTTAAGGATAATGATTTACAGCTGCACAAAGTGGTATTTAAAAGCATAGTGCCCTAGCTCATAGGAGATTCATGACCTTTGGGTGTGAGGAGGGAACAGGAAGGACTCTAGCCAGAATTACATGTACCTGCAGGAAAGATATCCAGAGAGCATCCCTATGATGAAATAGATTTGACCATTGAGAGAGGAAGACAGCTAAACTCAGAACCATAGCTAGGTCATTACGCACTCAGTGCAGATCACCGAACTGGCAACCCTCTCAATTCAAAGCTGAGCAGGAAATAAATAAATATGTGTAAATATATATATATATATATATATATATATATATATATATATATATATATATATATATATATATGGGTCCACTTTGTAATTTCAAAATACTGAAATCTCGAATTTCAGTATTTCGAAACCACAAAGCCGAAAACCCAACCACAACTCACAAATTTGAAAACACACAACTGCAAAATTCAAAATCCCGTAATTATGCTACACATACAGTACACACATAAACATACACAAAACTCCCCCTCACAATCAAACAAACTCATCTAAACTACATGGAAGCAGGGGGGCACCCCCATGTGGGGGCTGCGCGCCCCCCCCCCCACTTATATATTCTAACTCCAAGGTCACACAAACAAAACTCACACACATCTCACAGTCCCTCAAACACACACATAACAGTCACAACACAGACGTACACACACTAAACCCCTAACCAACAAACTTACACACACTAACTTACCAAAATTAAATCCAAACATCCACATACCATACCACCGGAAGCAGAAATTTAAAATATCTGTGCTTCACTATTTTGAATTTCGTGCTTCTGCCAGTTTTGGAATTGTGAGTATGCGGTTTTGTAAGTTCAAAATACTGAAATTTACAAAGTTAACCCATATATATATATATATATATATATATATATATATATATATATATATATATATATATATAAAGCTGTTTTCCTCTGAAACGGTAGAACATTGCTTGCTACCACTAATACTGAGCAAAAGGAGGCACAAGCAGCATATTGCAGGAACCAGTCTGAGAGCTTCAATACTTCAGTTATGACCACAAACATAGTACTGGAATCCATTTATGAAGTTAGTATTGCACTCCAACACCTTCACATTTGCTGCTCGCCCCTACTCCAACAGCTTGTGCCAGGAGTAGCTGCCCTTTTGTCCTGTCCTATTTACAGTTCTGCAATAGACTGATTACTGTCTGGGTCGAAAGTGCATCTGGATACAGCACTAGGCAACATACACAACTGCATAGGACCCACTGGCATGAAGAGGCCCAGCTACAACCTTAAATTAATTAAAAAAAAAAAAGTAAAGTTAAGTTTTTCCATTTTACTACTCTGCATTTCCTTCTTTCTGAGTCTGCATTTGTATAGCTAATATACATGGAAAACATTTTCTTTTCTTTGTGTGTGCCAGCTTCTTTGCATGCAAGAATTTCAACAGGCTCAGAGGCATGTATGAGTACTTTTTAAAGCAATGGAGACATATTATTTTGGTATGATCTTGGAAAGAGGCTTATTGTTTCTTAAGGAGCAAAGCACTAGAATTCAGAAGCAGTTATGAGCTTGTAATTATTTTTAATGAGCTAGAAAACATGGAAAGTAGTTGAGGAGGGGTGCGTGTGTATATGTGTGTGTGTGTGTGTGTGTGTGTGTGTGTGTGTGTGTGTGTGTGTGTGTGTGTGTGCGTGTGTGTGCGTGTGTGTGTGTGTGTGTGTGTGTGTGTGTGCGCGCGTGCGTGCGCGCGTGCGCGGTGTGTGTATATGAACATACGTATTTGTTATAATTCAGAAACACTCCTGATTACTTAACTACTTAGCAGTCTTATCATGACCACTATGGATGGCAACTACAAAACTCACAAATCATTTGTTAGACTTTAATGCCCTGTTTCACTGATAAACAAAGGTGAACATACAAAATGTATTATTTTTGATCTCACAGACCAGAGTGTAAAAGGAATAACTGTAGACAATAAACATTATCATGTACATACTTAATATAAAACAAGGTATTGCACAGCATTAGTAGATTTTTGTACAAAGTTATATAATGGCAAGGTATGCAGTAAAATTCCATGTTCTTTGTCACAGGAACTAGATATGCCTTTATTTTAAAGAGATCTGGTTAAAATCAAAAGGCACTACAAAGAATTATTTAATTCTGTTTTTGTTTTTGTAGGCATTGTGATTACTGTTTTCTGTGGATGGCCTAATTAATCAAGCTTAAGTCATTCATTTCATTATTATTTGAATGCTCTGTGTATTGTAGAATTGTCACATAATATCAACAACAGAAACAGTCCTGATGACATTAATGGCTGGGAATATAAGCATCTGTCTCAATATATAAGCAATTGTGGGTGTATAGCAATTTCAGTCACAACTTTCTTTTGTTCCATGATGGTTCTGAAGTCCAAGCCTTAACAACAAATAGAGCAAACAAGAAGGATAAAAGAATAGATTAAACTTTTAAACTACATTGAGTTTGTTGGCTTTCTTTCACCCTCCTTGGTTGTTCCTTTTGCAGTGGATGTTTTCTTGGGGACCTAGGGCTTGGACTTGGGTACCCTCTGTTTTTTTTTTTTTTGTCTTTATTTGTTCTGAGGTTTCTTCTGGTTTGCTTGGTTACTTTCTTTACATGATGTCAAATATTGTGCACTTTTCTTGCAACAACAGGCATAAGGACTGTTTGAAAGTTAAACTGGGCATCCATTACATCTGCAACTATTTCTTCAAATCCTAAATGTAATTTTTTCAGTGTTTCATGTGTTGCATTCAGAAATGGCTCATGTGTCTGGGTTCTTTTTCAATGGGTGTGAGCTTCAATGCATTTTCAATGGATGTGAGATTCCACACATTTTCAAGGAATGTGAGGTTCAAAGAAAAGAAGTTAACTGTTGCTTGCGCTAAATCTATATTCAATGCTCTGCTGTTTTTTTCAGCAAATGCCCATCAGTGTTTTGCTATAAAATTTGAAAGCAGTGTTAGTAGCACAAAAAGTGTCATAACTGCCTTTGGTGTAGAAGCTGTGGTTCTACTCCCAAACCATGAAGCTGAATTGCTGACAGTGTAGCATAACAGCGCGTCATCCTTTGGATAAGTTGTTAAACTGAGACCTCATTTACCTGCATTGATGGCAAGTGATATAAAAAGAGTAGGGGATGCTCCCCAGGGCCCTAGCCAAATTTTCCATAATATTATAAATGCCACCAAGCATCTCCCCTGAAAAGAGTCTAGCAGCCTAGTGGGACTAACCTGGTGAAAGGATAAATGCATTAAAAGTCTTAAATTAAGTCCACCTCTCTGGCTTCATTTGTAAGGTGAAGTAGAAAACAGTATGCACACTGACCGTTCCGAACAGTTCTTATTTTAATTGGGGGGGGGGTCATGGCACATCGGAATGGCAGTGGGGATGGCCCTGGCCCATTACCACATCAAGGGCCCCATTTGACCATGATCTAGCTCAGCTGCTGGCTAGAGTTCTCTGTAAATGCTGTCTTATTTTTGCCAGCTATTCTGCCAAAGGTCTGTTTAGAAAGGCACATTGCATCTATATGTTATAGTTTATTTTATTGTGAAAAAAGCCTACCTGAAAGGTGAATTTAAGGTGAACTACAGACTGACTTGTTTATTAATAACTGCACTTCTTTTCTGAACTTTGCTTTCATGCTAACAAGTATGATTTAATTGCAGACTACATGTTTGTCCAGTAGGTGGCAGCAATATCTCTTGTCTAAATACTGACAAATTTAGCAAGGTTCTGTTTATTTCAATACGTACCTATGTATGTATTTTTTGGAGATGTTTCTAAATGTTCTTGCAAGCCCGGAAAATGCATTATTTATCTGTAATATATTATGTCATAAGAAGTATTTTGAATACCTTTATGTGTGTTTTTTCAATCATGTGATATGGATAAGGGTTTTTAAAAGGTGAGAGTCATATCTGTCAGTGTACACTAAGACAACCCTCATTAATACTCTGTGCGCTAACATCATTGGTGTTGCAGATTGTTACCTGCTGTCAAGGAAATACAACATGTTGTTTACTGATGTTGTTGATTCCATCCTGATTTTATCTTGGCTATGACTCCTGGCATGCCTTGGGATAGGCAGACTGAGCTGAACATTTCCTATTTGGATCATGTAACTAAATGTCAACACTTAATTAGTCAGTTCATAAAATAAACAAACCTCAAAGTACCCACTCCATTATACATGACAGTCCAAAAAATTAAGAGCAAATAATCAATTTTATAGTTTCAAAATATAAAGAATATCACATGTTCCTGAATATTAATATTATAGATGTCTCAATGTTAACTTTAGCTGTACTATACAATAGAATTTGTTAACAAGTTTAGATGATATGTTGCGAGTTGCTGTTAAGATTTAGACAGCTCAGGACTGAGTGAAAGCAACATGAAACATGAGCGTAATACCTGGAATATTGCAACTAATATAATAGGAGTAGTATAGAATGCATCACTGAGATACTAGAGCTTAGTTTGTAAGTATTAATGTAATGTTTGATGCCAAATTAATTAGAATTCAGTACCTACTGAAGATTTCAAATCACAGCATTTACTTCGAGAATCATAATCTGAACAAGTCACAACATTATAACTGTGTAACATTTCATAAAGGTAGAGGGAATGAAATCAAATTAGAGCTACATGTAAATCTTTCTGAATGGGGTTGTGCCCTCCCCCTATCAACAGCACATCTTTCTGAATGGGGTTGCGCCCTCCCCCTACCTCTGTGATGTATCAGTAACCCAACACACAGTTTGCAAAGTCACACTACTTGAAGGGAATACGTGGTTTTGCTGAATTACTGAACATGTCTTTCTTGTACTTCTCAGGTAGAATGACTAACTCCAGTGTTGCAAAGCCATGAGGAAAAAGGAAGCAAACTAGGATTCCTGTGCCAGCTATGAAATATCTCACATCAAACTATACTTAGACTCTCAGAAAAAGGCATAAGCCAACAGCATCAGAGAAAAGACATAAAAAAGTAAATCTGAAAATCCCTGACACAGAAAACAGCTGCAATACACAAATAGTTGCCAGAAATGTCAATTGAATGGTCTACTGCATATTTTCATTTATTTATTTTATTCATTTGCTGAGTGTTTACTGGATAAGTGGGCTAATCAGCAGACCCTTTTCAGCAATGAACCAGGCTCAGTAGAGCTTAAAATATGTTGATTTGCATTAGGAGCATATGGTCGTATGGGTCTACTTCTAATTATTGAAATACCACATACCTGAATCTCACTACATAGAGATGAGAACATTGAACATTCACTTAAATGAACATTCACAGCACCATAATTTTAAACAGGGAAAGGATGTTCTCAGCCAACATTCAACAACAAACGTACTAAAGTATGTCAAACCCACCCAGGTGGTGGGCTTTGCCCTCCACACCCTCGAATGTGGGGACTCTGACCCCCACATGCACCCAACTATATATACCAAATCTGAGATTGCACTATAGTGGGGAAAAGGCACATTTCCTCCTGCTGGCCAATTGCCTCTTTTCTCTGTTTAAAATTCTGGTGATGTGAACATTAGTTTAAGTGAAATTCAGTGTTGTCGTCTCAATCTAGTGAGATTCAGGTAAGTGGTATTTCAATGATTAGAAGTAGACCCAGTCATATGAATACCTAGATACAAACTAAAGATACCATATACAATAAATGATGTGGGAAAGCCTACGTGACAAAAAGGCACTGCCAGCACAGCTAGCTGGAATTTTGTAAATAACTGTATGCCATTTGTGAATATCAGACTAATCTATAAACGATGCTTGTGTTACAAATGTTTTAGAACTCAATGTCATGTGTATGTCAAACTGTTTTGTACAGATGTTTATGTTGAAAAGGTATTTGTAAAGTGCTTGTTTGAAATGTGTCCACAGTGTGCCCTACAGAAAGAGAACAGAAATGTACATGCACTTTTGTAACTGTTTAAATCTGTTAAAATATCTGTTTAAATATCTGTTAAAATATCTGTTTAAATATGTTAACAGAGGAAACCGGAGGGTTAACCTCATTCCAGCAAATCATATAAAAATATCTGAAATTAAATTATTTTATAGGCTAAGTCATAAAGAGGCTAGCTGACAGGTTTCAGTGCAGCTAAAGACACAATTCTATGGTAGGAAACTTTCTGTATTGTCTTTGGGGTGAACTAATTGCTACTTTGGAAGCATGAAGGAATGCAGTTGTATTATGACTTCTAGCACTTGCCACAGATGTGAGCAAAAGCCATTGTATGAGTATTTTTACAGGTAGATGCTAAATATTGCCAGCTTAAGCAATGGGGTTTTACCTGGGAACTAGAGGTCAGATAACAAGAAATGATGTCATTTTGCAAGCTATCCCAGCAGTAATATTTTAGATATTATTTTGAGAAGTCTCTTAGTGAGACAGAGCATTCTGTATTCTATCTTGGACCTGACAACAAGATCCACTCATCACATCTGCCTTACTCTAAAAGTAAGTTAATAGGGAATAGTATAATTCTCTTAGATATAGGCAGGAATATAGCTAAGCTTAGTTTAGATTTTGTTTTTCTTTATTTGTCTGAGTGTCTACTGCAATGTTATTTTAAATATTTCCTGTGGTTTTGAACTCTGATGTCACTTTGAATATATATCTACTGAGTATTTTCTTGTTATTTTATTGTTTATTATTAAATATATTTAAACCTTTCATTGTGGCTGATCTGTGTAGACATATTTAAGTTTTGAGAGTACTTACATGTTTATTTGGTGACACTGTGTAGGCCAACCTAATAGCCTTACTCTTGGTCAAACTGTGATTTATATTAACATTAATGTTACACAGTAAAATTGGTCACCCTTTGTTAAGGGCCTTAAAGTAGCTGTCAAGGAAAGATTGGTGGCAGTGGAAACTACCTTATAGTCTGGGCAGAAGGGGGCATAGCTAGTAAACCTGTGCCAGCCTTTCCCAGGTGCATCTGTGTGTGTGTGTGTGTGTGTGTGTGTGTGTGTGTGTGTGTGTGTGTGTGTGTGTGTGTGTGTGTGTGTGTGTGTGTGCGTAAGTCAAACCTCAAAGAGTGTGTGTGTCAGCTACTTGGGCAAGGACATGAAGCCCTGGTTGGACAGAGAAGGTGCTGGAGGTCTTGGCTTGGTCACTCAGCTGAGGTCTCAACTCTATAGCTGTGCCAGTGGGGATTCTTACTGGGGATCTGGAGAAAGAGGGAGAAACCATCCCCAGACTGACTGTGGTCTCTGTGTGCTCTTAAGGGAAATTGCACTTGATGCAGGGAGCTGCATCAGGAAATACCGTGGGTATACCTGTTATCCTGTCAGTGAACATCCCCCACTGTTGATAGTGGTTAGGATTGAGTCTTCTAGATTACTGTTTGACAGTGGTGGGTTGTCATATATTAATTGGTGGCAGTGGTGGGATATCTCCATCACATATTAATTGGCTGAGAGCGGTGGGATCACCCTGTCACATACTGGGATTCAGTGGTGTGGATAATGATCTCCTGTAGCCTATAAACAGTGGTCACTAAAGAATGTGTTTGTACTGTCAAGCAGCCACATGGTTCAGAGTTTCATATCACAATAGTTTTATTTTTTTTTTGTTAGTTTAATTAGTCAGGGAGAGCAGGCAAGGATGTCAGCAGAGGATTATGGCAAGCTGACAAGGAGCTAAATGGCTGAGATGTGCCAAGCCAAAGGACTGAGGCATGCCAACCTGACTAAAAGAGAAATGATTGCAGAGTTAACAACAGCTGCATCACAGACCAGCAACCAGGAGGACAACCAGACTGGCATTGGGAATATAAACTGTCAGAAAATGGACAGTTCAATTTTTCCTCAGGGGACTTAAAAATCTGTCTGCAGTTAAACAGTCTTGAACTGGAGGGAAAACATTTGGAACTAGAATCAGCAGACAGACTGCGGCATTTGGAGGCTGAAGAAAAGGAAAAACAAAGGGAGTTAAAATCAGCAGAGAGACTGAGACGTCTGGTAGCCGAAGAAAATGAGATGCAGAGGCAACATGAAAAGGAGATGCTGACTCTTTGCTAGGGTCATGGAGGTAATGGGGAAGGGAATAACCAACCCAAGAAGCAATAAAGGTCAGTAAATTTATTCCACAATTTACAGAGGGTAATCATTTTGATAGTTTTATTCATATGTTTGAAAGGGTATGTAAACAGTATAATGCTGACCAAGGGCTCTGGTTACAGTTCCTACTGTTTCGAAATTGTCTGATATTAATTGTCTGGACTATAAGCAAATAAAGAAATGCTTAGTAGACTGCTTTAAGTTAACAGCTGAAACTTATAGAAAAAAGTTTTGTGAGCATAGACGTAAGGCAGATGAAAGTGTGTGTGATTATATTGCTAAGTTAAGCAGTTATTTTCATTGGTGGGCGAGTGGGTATCAGGGCACCACTTTTCTAGGTCTGGCAGACCTTTTGGTTAGGGAACAAGCCCTTAGCACTTTGCCTGAGGACATGACAATCTGGTTGGCAGATGCAGAATGTTGGACCTCAAATGATATGGGGAAAAAGAGAGACCTATACCTAGCAAGCAGGGCATCACTGCACAGGAAAGGGAGACCGAGTGCTGTACATGGATAAAAGGGAACCCAAGGTGGGCAGCCTAAATCGCCCCAACAGAGTCTGCCAGTAACAGGGGAAGCCACTAGTTCAGGTACATGGCCAGAATCAAGGGTTAAATGTTTTCAATGTAACCAGTGAGGCCATGTAGCATATAGATGTCCATGGAGGTAAGGTGGGGAACAAAAGGTAGGGAAGCCAGCAAGTGTGAATGACAGAATGTCAGCAGTAAGTTGTCTGGAGACAACAAGGGTACCAAACTACCACAAAAGGTTATATTCTACCTTAGTAGATGGGAAACAGGCCACTGCTAAGAGAGACACAGCCTCTGACCTAACCATTGTGAAGCCTGCAATGGTTAAAGAGGAGCACTACTTGCTTGGGCAGTCTACTCCAGTCAGAGCTTTTTGAAGGACCCCATTCCAAATACCTTTGGCCAGGGTTCACCTTGACTGGGAGGGTGGAAAAGGAAGCAAGCAAGTAGATGTGTTTGAGGATATCCCTGCAGATGTCCTGATAGGGAATGATTTCGATAATGCAGTACCTTGTCTGCATGCAGTTACATACAGTCAGGCCTGGAGACAAGCATGTGGGTCTGGTAGCCTGGGGAGGACCCAGACATACTGGACACTTGAAACCAGGACTGGTGAGGTGGTTACTTCAGAGAGGGAGCTAGTCTGCAGCAGTGAGACTGAAGGTGAGCCACAGGTGCTGGTGGGTAATGATGTTCCCTTGGACAGAGTAACTACAAGGGCAAAAGTGAGTAGCAGTACCCAGGCCAATAGTGGGGCACTGCTGTCAGAGGATACCAGACTTCCTGTGGAAGGGAAGCTGGGAAGGGTTACAAAGAGAGAGTTGAGACAGGCTCAGATCTCAGACTCTACATTACAAGGTTTGAGGGAGGTAGCTAGGGAGGCACCTGATTCCCAAGGAAAGGGGGGATCTGTATACTGGGACAAAGGATTGCTGTATAGAGAGTGGACCCCTAAGGAAGGGCTGGAGGGTGAGAGAATACAGCAGTTGGTATGCCCAGAGCCTACCATCTGGCACTTCTAGCCATAGCCCATGACATTCCCTTTGCAAGTCATATGGGCATAAAGCATACAAAGAGATGTATTATGCAGAACTTTTATTGGTCTGGGATTTCCAGGAATGTAACAGGGTACAGCAGGACCTGTGATCAGTGCCAAAAAGTAGGCAAGGCAGGAGATGAAGTCAAAGCTCCATTGATGCCTTTCCCTGTGATTGAGGAAACATTTTGGAGGGTAGCTATGGATATTGTTGGGCCTCTGAGTATCCCAAGTTCCAAAGGGAAGAAGTATATCCTAGTGGTAGAAGATTATGCTACCAGATACTCTGAGGCAGTGGCTCTTTCCTCCATTGAGGCAGAAAAAGTGGCAAATGCTTTGTTAGAGATGTTCAGCAGGGTAGTTTCCAAAAAGAAATACTGACTGACAGAGGTGCCAATTTCATGTCAGACCTGCTGGCTTGTCTTTGGGAGCACTGTGGGGTGAAGCACCTAAAGACCACCCCCTACCATCCCCAGACTAATGGTCTTGTGGAGAAGTTAAACTCTACAGTAAATACCATGCTACAGGTATTTGCAGCCTATTTTAAGAGGGAGTGGGACAAATATTTGCCCCATCTGTTGTTTGCCTACAGAGGTGCCTCAGGAATTCACAATTTTTTTACCCTTTTAGTTGCTGTATGGGTATAGGGTGAGGGGACCTCTAGATTTGATTTGTGATGAGTGGGAGGCCAAGGTTGAATCCCACAAGGAGTCTGTTGTGGCTTATGCCCTAAACCTCAGGACCAGGCTCAGGGAACCCATGGGCCTGGCCCAAGAGAACCTGGCAGGAGCCCAGCAGCAGAAAAAGGTCTGGTATGACATGAATGCTCAAGCCGGAGAGTATACTGTGGGGCAGCAGGTTATGGTTCTCATTCCTGTCAGACACAATAAGCTGCAGGCAGCTTGGGAGGGACCCTTCAAAGTAGTAATCAGTAGGTCAGTGATGTTAACTACATGGTAGAACTGCTAGGCAGGAGACAGGGGCACAAACTGTACCATGTTATCACTATGAAACCTTACCATGATAGGGAGGCCCTGGTTTTAAGTATTTGCAGTAGAAGGCAGGAGGACTTTGAGGGGGATCTATGGCTACAGCAAGCCACCCAGAAAAATCTCAAGTTACTATGGTAGAGCCTAGGGTTGCAAGCAAATAATATGACAGTGCAACACTGTAATGGGGTCAGCAATGCAAAGGCAGCTGGGATTTCGAGACAGGGTATGGAGTAATGTATTCCCAGAAAGGCTCATTCCTCTCAAGCAACATTTCTCAAGGGTCACTTGAAAAACTAGCTTGAGTCTTTGAAGGGGGGAGAAGTGTGATAAAATGAGGTACTGCCAGCACAGCTTGCTGGAATTCAATAAATAACTCTATGTCATTTGTGAATATCAAATTAATTCATACAAGATGTTTGTGTTACAAATATATTAGAACTGCATGTAATGTATATGTCAAACTGCTTTGAACAGATGTTTGTGTTGAAAAGGTATTTGTAAAGTACTTCTTTGAAATGTATTCACTGTGTGCCCTACTTGGAGAGAGCAGAAATATACGGGCACTATTGTAACTGTTTAAATGTATACGTTAACAGAGGAAACTGGAGGGTTAATGTCAGTCCAGCACATTTTAGAAAAATATCTGAAATTAAATTACTTTATAGGCTAGGCCATAAAGAGGCTAGCTGACAGTATCAATGCAGCTAGAAATACAAAGTTTGTATTGTACTAGGCAGCTTTCTGTGTTTTTTTTTCAGGTTGCCTAATAGCTACTTTGGAAGCATGAAGAAATGCAATTGTTTTATGACTTCCAGCACCTACCAAAGAGTTGAGCAAAAGCCATTGTATGAGTATTTTTATAGGTTAATGCTAAATACTCCCAGCTTCAGCAATAGGAGTTTTACCTGGGAACTAGAAGTCAGGTGACCAGAAATGATGTCATCCTGCAAGCTATCCCAGCAGTAATATTTTAGATATTATTTTGAGAAGTCTCTGAGTAAGACAGAGTTCTGCATTCCGTCTTGGATCATAAACCTGGCTTAAATGACAGGATCCCTATTAAACCAATACTGAAAGGCAAAGACCTTAGAAAGTAGTAAATGGTACTAGATGAGTTAAGCAGCTTATACAGATCATATGGCTTTATATCTTTCATAATATAAAATGTACTAGAATGTGAGCAACCATTTACGTTTGTCTTTTAGCTTTTCATAATGCTTAAAAGTATCTTTAAAAGTCTATACTTGAAATTGTGGATTTAATTAGAGGCTGGTTGATGTTAAAAAGCTAGCCTCGATAATAGTAGGGCTGTTGTGCATGGAAAATGTAATCTTGAAGTTGTGTCTTGTTATTAACAACAAAATACACAACACCTCATATTTTGCACTTGCTCTAATCATATCGACGCTGAGGTTACAAGGTTCATTTTATGCTGATCCAGAGAACCTACATTATTTACCATATAATATATGTTCAACAGAGATTAGCTGGTCATGTCTGCAATTTAGTCTTTAGATATTTGTATGACGTTTTGAATTATATGTGTATACTCTTACTTGAATTTGTGCATCTAACATAAAAGCAATTAATGCTGCTATATTAGTTTTAAAGAAAGCTGTATCACTTTATTTTTGAGATATAACCTAGAATCTAGGCATTGTTTTGATAAGCTATTTCCAGCAAACTATATCTTTTTTTTCTCATCAGAAGCACAATTAAGTGCAATCACTTGTATCTGGGTATCTAATATATGCTCAACTGAAGTGCCTTTATTTGAACTTGGGTATTTAACACATGCTCGACTGAAGTGTTTAATGTTAGTCCTGATATTTTTAAGCTTTATATATCTTAAAATGCAACTGAGTGCAGGGTTTGTACCGAAATGTTATGCCTAGAGAAGTATTTTAGTCATCTATCCATTAACATTGATTGGTTTTATAAGCTTGAGATTGTTTGCTTGGCACAGCTACTCCTACTTGGTACAAGTTTAACAGTAGGCTTTTATTTTGTTTTATATGGTTTTATTTTTAAAAAACGCTTACTTGATGTCATCTTAAATAATCCATCTTAGCATAGCAGAGAGCGTTCAAATTTAGAATAAAAGTATGACATTCATATTTATATTTTTTATTTATTATTATTATACAATTGATTTTAAGTAGTATATGTTGAGCTGATCATAGTCGACCAATATTATACTTTGCATTTTATACACATTTTTTATATAGTTAGTGTTGCTTTAAATATTTGAATGTGAGTCAAGCACAAGGGAAGTGATGTCACACAAACCTAAAGTATATATATATATATATGTCAAAGCTCTGTGATGTGTTTGGCCTGAGGAAGCCTACAAAGTGAAAGCGCTTGCCAGTTTTTTGTCAATAAAGTGTTCATATTTACAAGATTATATCGCTGTGGTCCTTTCAAAAGTGCATTTTGGACAGCTGTTTCCATTTGTAATGAGGTGAAGACCGAACTTCAACACATAATAGCTTGTGTTGTTTAACTGTGGAACAATTTTCTGTTTGGTGAGGTGAAAACTGACCTGTTAACTCAAAAATTTACTGGGATCTAAACAGCCGGTGTGTTTTGCTGACTATTTTACAGTAAACTGTTTGCAGAAGGCGTGAAACTCTAACAGCTGCTATCTTAACAGACAGTTATTGTCCAACACAAACTTGCTTTTGGCTATCAATTTGGATGGTTACCATCAATTATCTGAGGCGTTTATTCCAATTCGCTTTCCACTAACTGTAAGTAAAAAACTGAAACAGGAATAGTGACTGTTGCTCTGCCAAGGTGTCTTGCTAAACCTTAGTTTAGATTTTGTTTTTCTTTATTTGTATCAGCCTGTACTGAAATGTTATTTTAAATACTTCCTGTGGTTTCGAACTCTGATGTCAGTGTGAATATATATATATATATATACTGAGTATTTTCTTGTTCTTTTATTATTTATTATTAAATATATTTAAAACTTTCATTGTGGCTGATCTGTGTAGTGATATTTAAGTTTTGAGAGTACTTGCACATTTATTGGGTGACACTCCCCCGGATTCAGCAATCCCTGCACAGTGTGCAGGAACAGTGCAAGAGCTCCAGGAGACAATATGTCCACCGTGCGATCCAGGAATAAGCTGCAGGGACACGCATGAGCGCTCCTGCATTATTCCTGCATGGACGCAGCCCATATGCAAATTACTCCATTTGCAGGTGAAAAACGTGGTGAATTTGTGATCCAGGAAGCTGTCAGCCAGCCTTGCTGGACTAGTGTAGTATGCAGAAATGCACTCGGTTAGTAACAAAGTACATTTTTGCAAACTACAAAACGGAGCCATGACAACTCCAAATAAAGTGTGTATATTATGGGAAACCATGCCAATGGCCAAATATATGGTCACTGGCATGGAAAACAGTTTCAAAAATAAAAAAAATAACTTTTATTTTTTTTTAGCCGATTTCGGCTTTTTAAGCATAGGGCAGCGGCATGGAAATGGGATCTGGCCGAAAATATAAAAAAATAGCCTGAAGTAAACATTCTAACCAAAATCACTATTTTGCCATTATACTCAATGGCAGGCAGAAGACAACATGGTCAGTGAATAGTGGTTGCTAAGGGGGAGGCTCAGAGTGGCACCTGTAACTAGGCATTAGCAGGCAATCCTATGCAAATGAGGGGAATGATACTGAATCCCAGATTTCCCCTCAATGCTAGTCAGAAGCCAACAGTGTAAGTGCAGGAATAGCATGGTGCATGCCTAAGAGTTAGCTGACATCATAGGGGGTATGTCAGGCACACTGTAAGCGGATTGGAGCCCTGTGGCTCGAGTTTGCCCTTAGCTTAGTAGAGCTATGCAAGGGGGGGGGTGTCTGAGGCTGCCTAGCACTCTTTACATTGTCTAAGCAGGTGCGTGTGGCGCACAATGAGTTTTAAAGGAAAAAAAAGTAAACGAAAGAAAATGGAACTGGTGATAGTGTTTCCATTGTGACTGGTAGGCCCGTCGGGAATTTTAAATGTGGGAGATGTAGTATGTGTCATCACATCTTAGTAACAGGTTCCAATTTACAAGTGGTAGGTGTGCCTATTAGATTATATGGGCATTTTGACTGTCATACAAAAAATGTGGTGTACATGGCACAGTGTGTACATTGTCTGGCATTTTATGTCAGAAAAACTAGTAGAGCCTTTAAAGAGAGGATTAATGAGCACCTCTCAGATATAAGGCTAAGGAAAAGCACTAATGCCCTTTACAGGCACATTGAAACGCATGATGGACATCATTTCAAGTTTTGTATATTGTAAAATATAATTAAGGATGTACAGGGTAGGATTTTAGATTTGCATTTAGATATTAGTGAAGTAAGGTGGCAACTTAGGTTGAATGCAACTGTCTTTCCTGGGATTAATGATCATATTACTATAGCCCCAATTTTAAAACTGAAACACATTCTTGGGTGACTAGTTGATAATTTCACTTGTCATGTATAATTGTATTTTTTTTACATTACACATTACATGGTGTGATGCTAGGTGTTCATTTTCATTATAACATTTTGTTATTTGATTTTGTGACACCGTATTTATGAATTTTTTACTATCACTAATGCAGTATGTTCACCATATTATAAGTGATTTGTTTGTGTGTGTGTGGGTGTGTGATCAGGTTGCTTTAAGCATGGTGAAATGTTTTTTGCCTTTTAAGTTTTTAATTGACTAATTGACTAATTGATCAATGATGTCATCTTATCTTGTATAAATGCTGGTGGGTAACCACTTTTTAACATTTTGTTCTGAAGAAGTCTAAATAAAGACGAAACCTAGGTCAAATTTGTTTTTGTGGTGGTTTCAGTCCTCCAGTACCCATTGTCGGTTCCATTTTCTTTCATTTGGTTTTTGGTTTGTGTTTGGTTTTTGTCATGAAAAAAAAAGTAAATCAGGAAATAGCAGCTCTGTGCACATTTGAGCACTGTGTTTGTGCAGTGCACCCATCATCTTAAACAGGAAGATAATGGGAAGGGAAAACAGCAGTAGGAAGGTAATCAAGGAGAACTAGCATAGCTGGCAGCTGAAATGTATCAGAATCAGCCAATTACACAGGCAGCATACCAGCCCAGAACACTACTATAAACTATGCAAACACCTTTCCCTCTGTTTTTTTCCACATACTCTACACCACTGGTGTATACAAGTGGGGACATTTTAACAAAAACAACAAAATGATAGGGGCTGCAGTAGCTATCATACATCAACATGTGGAAGAGGCTGAGGGTGGTGAGTATGAGAATGCTGTCAACCAACCCACAGTGAGAAGACAGAGAAGAGTGTACCGACCCAGGGTACCCTACCAGGGGCTACAAGAGCTGGAGATAGTGGAGCACTATAGGGTGAACAGGGACCTCCTTTAGCAAATTGTTGAGCTGTGACGGTCATGCCTGACACACAGAACTAGCAGAGGGGGAACCCATCCCAGTGGATACCAAGGTATGTGTAGGCCTAAGAATACTAGCCACAGGTACCTTCCAAAGGCCAACTGGGGATATCATGAGGATCTCACAGGCATCAGCATCCAGGGTACTCTACCAGTTCATGCATGCCATGTCAGCACATGCAGGTGAACATTTCCCAACACCCGCGGAGGCGCTGGCCATATGCATCAACATATCGCCACCTGTGAGGCAGGTAAGGGTCTACATCAACCGCAAGGGACATTATAATGAATGTGTGTGCTGGAAGCTATCACGACTCCCGCATCTGGCATCTGGCATCTGACACAGCTGTACCAGAGATTTGCCAGTGGGGACATCCCTAATGGTCACCTAGTGGTGGATGCTGGTTAGGCCCTGGAGCTGTGGCTAATGACACCCATCAGAAATGCACACACACCCCAACAGACCAGAATTATAGTAGAGCATGTGTTTGGGTTGCTCAAGTCACAGTTCCAGTGCCTGGACACATCCATCATATGTGCCATGCTACACAATATGATCCTGCACAGCAGCAGCAGCAGGGAACAGCATGGGGCAGGGCACACAGCCCCCACCATTCCTGAGCCTGTCCCAGTAGAGAAGGAGGCATGCCCAGTATACCCTGGCCTTGGCAAAAGAGGCAAGCATAGCACATACACTGACACAGTAGGCACCTCTCTCCTGACTCACCATACAGTAAAAGGGATGCCAAACATGGCACTACCTGTGCTCAACCATGTATAGGGAGTGTACTATGTGCATCCGGCATAGGCAGCCCTCCAGCACCATCCTCAATACTGGCACAGCCACAAGGAAAGTCACTCTTCCTACCAATTGCCAAATGGATTTGTATGTGTTGTACTTGTATCTATGGTATGGATGTGAGCATGCAAGGGAATTTGGTGGCTGAATGGGATGCCAGCAGATAGTAGACACCTATAGTGGCAGCATGAGATCTGTAACAAATACTGGTGTCACCACAGTAGCCAGTACTACACATGGTGACAAAACCCACTGCAGGAAATGTGCTGGGCCACATGTGTGTCCATATGACACACACATGCCAGTCAGGGAGGCTCACATACCCAACAACAGTCTCAGCCAATAGGACAGATGTAGACAAACACAAACAAAGGCTGTGCTAAGGCCTCTGAATGATGGTTATGGGCAACCTTCTGCCCAGGCCTACACAGACAGACTACAACAGGTCAGGCAGTGGGATGTTAGTTCTGAAGGGTAAGAAGTCAGAAACTGATATGTAGGTCAATCAAACCTAAGACTTGTAGTACACTGATATGCCTCTAGTCAGCATGATAGATTAGAATACAGAATTAAATGAAGTACTTGACATACTAGTACAGTCATAGCAAATGTGTACAAGTGTCAGGTGTGTCCTCCCCCCCAATCCTATGTAGAAATTTAGTAACAGTCAGGTGTGCCCCCCCAATCCAATGTAGACACATAGTAACATTCGGGTGTGCCCCCCAATCCTATGTAGAATTTTATTAAGAGTCAGGTGTGCCCCCCCCAATCCAATGTAGACACATAGTAACAGTCAGGTGTGCCCTCCCAATCCTATGTAGAAATGTAGTAACAGTCAGGTGTGCCCCCCATTCCTATGTAGAAATGTAGCAACAGTCAGGTGTGCCCCCCCCCAGTCCTATGTAGACACGTAGTAACACGCAGGTGTGTCTCCAAATCCTATGTAGATATGTAGTAAGAGTCAGGTGTGTCCCCCATTCCTATGTAGACATGTAGTAACACACAGGTGTTCCTCCCACAAATCCTATGTAGAAATGTAGTAACAGTCAGGTGTGCCCCCCATTCCTATGTAGAAATGTAGTAACAATCAGGTGCCCCCCTCAGTCCTATGTAGACATGTAGTAACACACAGGTGTGCCCCCCAATTCTATGTAGAAATGTAGTAACATCTGGTGTGCCCCCATTCCTATGTAGACATGCAGTAACAGTCTGGTGTGCCCCCCTATCCGATGTAGACAGGTAGTAACAGTCAGGTGTGCCCCCCCAATCCTGAAATGTAGTAACATGTATGTGTAGGTATAATACCAGTGGAGCACAGATTACCTGAGGTGGCCGAGGTAGCAGGATAGATTGTAACATGTGTTCAATATGCAGGTATGCATGTGTTAGGTTGGTTTGCATTTTATATTGTGTGAGAGTGGTCAGTATGTATGCATGGTGAGGTTTGTCCTGGTGGCCATTGCCCAGTACTGCCGATGACAGGGCCAAGTTCTCACAACTGCAGTGCCAAACACAATGTTCCCCAGTATAACACATTCTAGCAGTAAGCCATTGTAAATGTATGGAAGTAATATGTCACCATCTGAAAGATGGACGTAGCATGACTGTTGGGCCAGATATACAAGCAGTACACAGGGGGAAGTGCCCCAGACAGACAGTGTATAATGTGTAACCATTAAATGGACACACCCTTGGAATTGTACATACAGGTTTGCAGCACATTATCTGGGCTTGTAATAGTAGGGAATACTGATGTCATCTGGCCAAACACTCGCAGACCACAAAGGTCATAGGAATGATGTATTGAGAAACAGCTGATGTCCCTGCACAAGGCAGCATAAATGGAATGCCCCATACATACTGTGAGTCAGATGCAAGTAGTGTCCATAGCACACATACACCCAGCTCACCCAACCACCACCCACAGGTACCTCTCCAGTTTTATTCCTGCTGTTGGGAATGGGTACAATATGGCCCTCACCTGTGTATGGCAATAGCGAAAGAATGCAGCATGCAGTGCAGGTGTCCCATGCAGATGTGTCCCTAGCTGTAAGCAGCACCCTACCAGCATCCACACCACTGGATCAATACTGACAGAAAGTATTGCCATGAACACCTAGCACACCTACCCTGTCACCCCAGAGGAATATACTGTATTGCAGTCTGGGAGTATAGGTCTGACAGAATGCAATGGCCTGTTACAGCTGGCCTGCATCACTACCAAATGGCCTACAGTCCTCTGATAAAGGCCTGTTTCTCACCCGTACTACCAGTGTATGTTATGTCATGGACTCCCAAATAACAACATAACACAGTCCACAGAACCCATATGCAAGGCCATGTGGGCAAGCCACAGTAACATATCCACCATGTCCTACTGCATGAACTGTGGACCAACACCAATATACTGCTGTGATGTGGTGATAACTATAGGGAAAATATCAGAGAATGTTTGCATAATGTATGGAAGAGGTTAAAATAATAGAAGGGTGGGGGTGGGAGCATGGAGTGTGCGTAGTCCGAAACATAGCCGTATGCACATACTATCCCTGGCTGCAAACACAAGAATGGGTGGCTACAAACCTGCTCATAAACCATAAGAGGGGTAATGTCCTGACTTATAACCCCTACTTCTGGGTAACCTGTGTGAATCTGTACAGCTGTGAGGTATTACCACAGCAAGATAAAGCCATACGGTCACATCGATGGATGTACAAGTATGAGATTCGCTGTCACCACTGTACCAAGATGCTGAACCAGTTACACAGACCCAGCAGCAAGTGTCTGCAACCCTCCTTCAAGAATGGCATTAGTTTGCAAGAAGATGTAGGCATTTGACCACAATACTGGACACAGCTGCATTCACCCTGTGTTCCCCAGGACATCACTGGGAGCAAATATGTCTACCTGACAGTACTTGATGACATAAAACATCACAGTGTATAACAGTACACATGTCTGAATATCTCTGCTAACACCAGGACCATGTAGCAGAAGCAGCACAGACACAATTACCTACAAGATCCACTATCCCTTGTCCAGTTTGACCCCATATTGTCAACTGATCTACAGATATCCTGCAGAAACAGTTTGCTAGATGTAGGTATATAACACAAAAGTCTGCACTGGAGTACAATCTACCTGGAATGGATTCACACATTCAATACAGAAGGTCATACTGGGCATGCTCCCACACTTAAAGAAATGAAGCCCATGTCTGGCAACAACAGTGGACCATACATATCTGACAGTTGCAGATGTTAGTGCATACACTCCTCAGTATGCACCAGTCATGCTTTGTACACACATTGGATAGGAATACACACATATCCAAGGACAACACACTATAATATGCCAAAAGTACACATACATAGATGTGTGGAAGAGAGTGACAGTGACAAAGAGCCTTCCATCATGAGGCCTGTTCCACCCAGCACACAGCCAAATGGCTACAACCACATGATGTGTAAATGTCACTCACTGTAAACATTTGCCTCTGGAATCTCTCAGCATTATAGACTCTGTGGTGCTAGTGCTAACTGTGCAACATGACTGTACAAGGCAGTAGTCATCTAGCAGTTGTATACACGTACCTGTGGAATATAAACCTGTGTGTGCCTGAGTGTGGTGTGTCTGTCTCTAGATGAATGGGTTATGGCCCATGCACACAAACTGCCCTCCCCATTGCCCTACTATGGCAAGCCTGCTGATGTCAGTCACTTTGAAATACACCTTTGGGGAAGAGATAGCCCAGTAATCTCTGTGGTGTGTCCTATAACTGCGTAATGCTGTAGTGTGATAAACTAGTTAGGTAGGCATTCTCATCCCAGTTGTGGCAAGTGTGGGTGGATGTGTTTGTCTGTGTAGGGGATCAATGCTTTTTACACTAGTCACACTCACTAACATTCAAATACCTTACTTTGACATGCCTGCTGATGTCATTTACTTTGAAATACATCTTTGGGGAAGGTGTAGCCCAGTAATTTCCATTATGTGTTCTATAACTGCATAATGCTGTAGTGTGATAAACTATTTAGGGAGGAGTTCTATTCCCAGACATGGCAAGTGTAAATGTTTGTGTGTGTGTGTGTTTGTTTGTCTGTGTAGGGAGCAATGCTTTTGAGGCCATTCACAGTCAATACAACCTCCATTGCCCTTCTTTAGCAAGCCTGCTGATGTCATTCCCTTTGAAATACACCTTTGGGGAAGAAGTGGTCCAGTGATCTCCATGGTGCATTCTATAACAGCGTAATGCTGTAGTGTGATATACTAGTTTGGTAGGAGTTCAATGCCTAGACATGGCAATTGTGGGTGTTTGTGTGTGTGTTTGTTTGTTTGTGTAGGGAGCAATGCTGTTGAGGCAATTCACAGTCAATACAACCTCCATTGCCCTTCTTTGGCAAGCCTGCTGATGTAATTCCCTTTGAAATACACCTTTGGGTAAAAAGTACTCCAGTCATCTCCGTGGTGTGTCCTATAACTGCATAATGCTGTAGTGTGATAAACTAGTTAGGTAGGAGTTCCAATCGCAGATGTGGAAACTGTGAGACTTGGTGTGTGTGTGTGTGTGTGTGTGTGTGTGTGTGTGTGTGTGTGTGTGTGTGTGTGTGTGTGTGTGTGCGTGTGTGTGTGTGTCATTCATATCCTGTGTAGAGGTGGTTGTGAGTGTGTAACAACTGGACTCCTTGTGGAGTGGATTTTGCAAATTTCTTATATGGCGGGCCTATTATATGTCACAATGTCCACCTTACAAGGATAACATATGACAAATAGCTGAGAGGCTGGGGTTGCCAATCCATACCCCTACATGTGACATCAAGCCATGTTGAACATCTTAGGCAACCTTTGTATTACCCAGAGAACACCCATGTCTCATACACAAACACACTTGCCTAGGCAACAACCACTTTGTTGGTAGTACCCTGCATATTGCCCACAGATAGTAACCATGGTGTGATTGCAGTGGACTACAGAGGGCATGGCACCCTGTCTCATCACTACAATAGGCACATAATTGCCTTCACTATGTTTCCCACTCGATGCCTGCAATAACTGTAGTACCATCAAATGTAACACACAAAGGACACACCATGCCTTAAACACATGCCCTGTATGGACAGATGCCACTGACACCAGGGAATACCAGTATCATGCTATCAATGTAGGTGCAGGGTCAACCTGGTGGCCATTACCAGTTCCTGCCACATGAGGCCAGGACTGGCACATCTGATGATAATCTGTGTACACAACATGGGCCAGACACCCCAGGTACAGTTCCACATGTCAGTGAACATGCATGTGGGACGTGTGCACATCCCAGACACCATCCATATCATGGACTATAGAACACATACATGGCAAGCATTGCACAGCACTGGCCACACACAATAGTAACCCAGAAGACTGGATGTTGGATACAATACCCAACTGTGTGCGCCAATCCAGACACTACACCCCTGAGCCACACTGCAGACCATTGTCATGTGGCCTGATGCCAAGGTATACCCTTCACCTAGCCTTGTGCAGCCTTCTGGCACAGTCAACCACTACACACCTGTGAAGAAATGCACCCATGCATGTCACTACTGGCACCCTGTGTCTGCATGTGTGGAGTATGATGCTTTTGACCCCATTCACACTCACTACAACTCCCGTTTGCCTACTGAAGCATGCCATCTGATGTCAGACACCTTTACATACATTTTGCCCATATATCATTCGGATAACCTCTGTGGTGGATGTTATACCTGCGTATTACTGTATTGTGGCAAACTAACTAGTTAGGAAGTTATTCTTGACCCTGCCAACTGTGTTAATGTGTGTGAGTCCCTGAGACAGTGTGGCTGTGTTGATGTTGACACCTGGTCATGTGGACAGACACATGCACTACACCTACCTTATCACTCCTATATCTCTGTTGCAGATGTCACACACCATCAGATATACCTTTGGACAGTTCTCCATCATGGAAGTTATGTGGCACATGCAATAACTGCATAGACATGTGATAGCAATACATAGTCAGGGGTTTGAAACCCCGTACTGGTAGGTGTGTGACACAAACATGCTTAGGTTTTACTCTCCCACCCCCTCCCTGACTTATTTTGTCTCTATCTGTCTCTCTCACTCCCTCTATGGTGGATGTCGAGAAGTACACCTGCTTTGCTTAAGCAGCAGCTTGTGTTTTGTAAGTGATGCTCATAACAGCTGATGGCCTCTGCATGAATTGCAGTTCCCCTCTAGCTGATTGCATGTGGATCAGCTGTGGTAACATTCCCATAACCAATTGCATGGAAACATACTCCGATATCTAGGAACATCATGTGGGCCTTTTCTTTCACTGTGAGCAGGACCTCAGTTTGGTGTTTGGCATACAGCATCACAGATGGTATTGGAATTTCCTCTAACAACATACACTGTGGAGACAGGCCAACAAACAGGAGGGGGATGTGCCAGACCTGACTACAGAATGTAAGTGTTGCTCTTCTGCATTTGGAGTAATGTTGGTTTAACAAGGTGTGTGTGGATATGGCTGGTCTACATGATTTAATACCTGTCATGACAGTGTTATGTGTTTGAGGAAACTCCCACTTGTAGGGTTATCTGCAGACTGGGCAGTGTGTGGAGTCTTATGTTTCTTGTGTTACTCACAGAACACCTATCTTAGAACTGCAGAAGTATAGTCTGAGGATTGCAGTCAGTACATGATGACATCCATGAGAGTTACTGACTTCATATCCCTCATAGGATATATGTCACAACAAACCCTGGTATGACAGTAAATGTATGAGGTTATCACAGCAACATGCCAATATTGGTCCAGTGTTTGTGGCTCCAGCCACAAGTCTGTCAACCTTTGTACATATGTCATGCAGTAAGAGGTGCATATGTTCTGTACACCATTATTTATTGATATCATACCTGATAACAAGCCAGTCAGATATCAGACTGCTAGACACATTATGTATAGTAGGGGGGTTTCTGAGGACATAACCTGGGCATTCTGTGGTTGTGTGTACAGTACTGGGGTCTGTGTACTTATGGTGATTGTCGATAGCATGTGCATTGCGCATGCATACCTTGGCCTGTGCACAGACTGTGATAGATGCCATTGCTCTTGGTCTTGTTCTATCTGATGTTATATGCTGCTCCAGTGTATGGTACCCTATCAGCTCACATGTCTGTAGGGCCAAACACACACTTGTCCCATACTACAGGCAGACATTGGACCACACTGTGTCATGACTCAGTTTATATAGGGTTAGTGTGTGAATGGCACATATGAGGATGGTGTTTATCAGACAGTCCATATAGTGTCATATTAAGCTTGTAAACCATATGTGGCTGTGTTCACATTGGTTGTGGGTATGCACTTTCTCACAGGTGTCTGTTACTCTGTGCTGTGACATGTGTAGAGCCTGCTATATTTGCAGGTACATGTGAATTCCCCCATACAAAATGTAGTCCAGTGTTGTGGCAGTCTGCTTGTAGTTTGCATAGTGCTTTGTTACATGCCTAGCAGCTTAGTGTAATTACCTAGTGTGCTGTTATGTCCAGTTATTTGCAAGACATACTGCTGCCAGGTCACCATAACTGTTGTGTATTTCTAGAAAAGCAGTGGGATTCTGTACAGATGTATGTCACTATCTACTGAGTAGTATGTGGCTATATGACCTCTGCACCACCAGGTATTATGTGTCAGGACAGACTGGTGTCTGTGAATGAAAAAACTGTGCGGGCATATGTAGTCCAGTATTTACGTGATATACCTATGTACATGGCTGTTAACATCCACATTGTCAGGCTTGGCCCACATGTCTTGCACAAAGGGGATCTGTCTACACCTCTGGACTGATCACAGAGTGCCAGACTGTCCACATATATTGGTCATATCTCTGCTGTAGTCCACAGGATCATTATTGTGCTAGCAGTGGTACTGTACTATGATGTCCTTAGGATGGTTGTCAGTAGCCAATGGTGTACATGCTAAAAGCAGATGTGACCTCTCATGCACAACATGTCTGTTAAGACATCCCCTGTTACAGTAGCAACAGTCTACATATATACCTGCAATACATACATGACATTCCCTTGCACTAAGAGATTGGGACTATTGGTGCTGAGGTAGGACTTCACTCAATGTTTTCTGGACTTATGATAAACATACATCACAAGATGGGTTGCAAACTGGCTGAGTGACAGAACCCACAGGGTCAGAGTTGCTGGCGCCATGTCAGACTCAAAGCCTGTCACAAGTGGTGTACCACAGGGCTCAGTCCTGGGCCCACTCTTGTTTGGCATCTACTTTTCCGAAGTACAAGCAAACACAGGAGGGTTATGGCTGACAAAGTTTGCAGATGACTGCAAACTGGCCATAGTAAAACACATCTGACACAGATATCCTTCAGAAGGGTCTCACAGAAACGGATAACTGGTGCCAGAGTCATGACCTAAAGTTAAATGCCAAAAATGCATAGTCATACCGTTGGAAAAAACAAGGTTACCCTAGCTACCAAATAGGTGGCAATCCACTGAGCACAGAAGAAGTTATCAGGGACCTGGGGACCCAGGTTGATAGTAGTCTGTCATTCGACACCCATGTAGCTAAAGTAGTTAGGAAGACCTTCTACATTGCCCACCTTATCATGAAGGGATTCTCATCTAGATCAAGGGAGGTCATAGTCTCCCTATACTCATCACTCATCAGACCAATGATTGAGTACAATGCCCCATTGAATGTATCTGACCCGACACTTGCAGCAGCTGGAGGCCACAAAGTTCCTCACCAAAAGGATAAAGGGTCTCAAACATCTGTCCTATGCTGCCCGACTGAAAGAACTCCAGCTCTATTCAGTCGCTTACCGCTTGCTCAGAGGTGACCTTTGCCTAACATACAAGGCCATGTCAAACCCAGATTTGATGAATATGCTTCACCTCAAAAAATCTAGATCCGTCAGAGTCACAAGAGCGGGAGACTTAAACCTCGACACGGCTATTAATAGGACGTGCTGGAGGGATAGATTCATCACCCAAAGACTCCCTATGCTGTGGAATAAAATCGCGGTATATGTGAGGCAGAGCACCGCTGGCCTTGTTCAAGAGAAATCTTGACCAATGGATGGGAGATCGCAGATATACCCCAGGGATTACCTCAGTGTCACTGCTCAACAGAGGCACAGCAAAATAATGGGTATAGTTCCCCATACTAAAGGGGTGGCGTAAGCCACAAAACTATGGGCTAGGCTTGTAAATGCCCTCGGGCAGATAGCCTAGTATGAACCTATGAACCTATGAACCTATGAACATAGCTGTTTATATATGTATATATATATATATATATATATATATATATATATATATATATATATATATATATATCAATATATCTATATAGACATATGGATATCTACATCATATGCTACACTATATTGTATGTATATACAAACACAAATGTATACATATACACAGCTATATATGTCTACACATATACAGATATATAGGTATATATGCACATATAGTTATGGATATCTACATATATAATGACATAAATAGGTATATCTGATTAGATATGTATGCACATATAGTTATAAATATCTACAAATATATCAACATTTATATGTATATCTGTACACATAGGGTGTGCATACATATATATCTATACACACACACACACACACACACACACACACACACACACACACACACATATATATATATATATATATATATATATATATATATATATATATATATATATATATATATATATGTACAGAGAGATCTAAAAATGGCCATATATAAATATGATGCACTATATAGATGTGTACAAATACAAATATATGAATATATATGTGTATGTACATGTAGACATATATCTACATATGTACATGTTTATATCCATATCCTTGTCATGTGTAAACATCACGGTTGTGTATACCTTCCCAAATATATTTCACCATATGTATCTGATATGTGTATATTTAGATATAACAACATATGTGATGCACCAGTAATATCAATAACAAGTACTTCGAAATAGTTGAAGTCAAAGCAATTGTTCAATACTATTCAATATGTGTACTGACAGATATAGTGGAAAAACAACAACTATCTTCACAGCTGTCATGGCGCAATGGTTAACTGTTGTGACTGTAGTGTACAGGGTCCTGGGTTCAAGCCAGCAAGGGCTGTTCATTTTGTTGCTGGACAAAGGCTATTGGGTACAGATTGGTTAAGGCAGTTTTGAGCAGCTTTAAGCGCATTTGTGCGGGTTTGCATGAAGCTAAGTGGTGCTTACGTACAGTTAAACATAAGGGCACTTACACAGTGTAGGCTTCACCTACCAGTGCACAAATGTACTCAGCTGTTATATTGCAGAAATGCTGACACCTGCAAAGCATGGCTCAGCCCTGGTAAGCAGTGCTCACATCCCAGTCTGATAACATAGCAGGGTAATGACATCTGTAATAAGTGTATTTAATGCCATGTACAAAACACGCATCTATGGGCCATCATTACAGTAGCAAGGGGTGTGAGTGTCATGTCTCAGACACTCAAGTATATAAGACCTTTACAGCACTCTTATCCATGTGAATGTGTTACATACAAGGGTAGTAACCCAGGTTATGTGCTGTCACACTGGCATGTAGTGTATCATGGTGTTACTACTGTTGACAGTACTTTCCCAGGCAAAAGTAGATTGCTAAATGTAGTACTGACAACAAGCACCCCTGCAGGCATAGCTGGACTCTGAGGCCTCACTGTCGCGTTCTTGGTATGTGAGCTGTGTCACAGTATATATACCCTACTGGATAATGATCTGACATGTGGAAAGTAACTGTAGACTACTATCTATAAAGCACATGTCAGTGAGGGCTTCCAACATGTAGCAATGCCATACATATTGGTGTCAGACGTCTATCTGTCAACACATTCATCCTACTGCATAGCTACTTTCCAAGATGATGTCTGTCAGTCCCTGTACAGATGTGAAGATGGCAGGTATCCAGCTTGGATATGTACAGGCAACCTGTGCTTGACTGACACTGATATGTCTGCCCAGCTGTGTTATAACTGGCACATATAGGAAACAACACCCTGTACACACCACCTGCCATGGGTACCTCCACTACACTACCACAGTCAACAGAACATGCTTGGGTACAGGTCTCCATCACAGACACTAACCATGTGTTGTAATACATGTTGCATACATGTCAACTGGATTACCTCAGTGGCCATTTGCAGGAGGCAACCAGAGGATTAGCTGATGCATGTCGCTCTCACCCTGAGGGTCACCACAGTGGTGTCTGTTGATAGATTGCCTGCTGGCACATGACAGGTGGCCTGATACCACTGTACACACATCCCCTACACTTCCCATCTCTCCATGGACAATAGCCAGGTACACACCTATGACCATCTGCAGCGATGCACCCCAGTACTGACAAATGTGTAAATGTGCATTACTGGGGATATAAGTGTCTGTGTGTTAGTATGCCTGTAGTTAGGAATACCATGAGGGCCTTCACACCCACCACAACACCCATTGCCATAGTAAGATGTGGCTGCTGCTGTACTGGACATTACATGTACCATGTTACGCTTCTCTCTCTAATGGCAACAAGAGCCTTGCAGTACCAGCACAACAGTGTTGTTCAAATGGGTCGATAGGCATGGGATACCCATTGAGTTCTGGCAAGTGTGTGTATGTGTGCATGTCTGTATATCTGTAGGGTACAGCATTCTGAGGACACATACTCCTATTACAATACGCATTTCCACACAGTAGTACAGCTAGTGTTGTTGCTGCCCATAGGTGAGGTATGAGAATGCATCACCCTAATATACTTGGGGCATGTGCATTAGATGCATATCCCTGTAGTACCACTGTTGGGAAAAACAATGGGTTATATAGCAGTCGTGGGCAATGTGTGATGGTGAGTATGTCAGAGTGTTATCATGGGTTCCAGTGAGTACAATACCCACTGTGGGATGTAGGTGCTGTGTACACTGTCATTACACCATGATACACTCGGTACATGTCCCATGTACCACTGTATGGTGACCACTGTCACCATCAACCATGCAGGTAACTGATACCACAATCCAGCCCAGTTATGCATGTGCTGTGTGCAGCCTACCTGTAACACATTGGACACACTGACAAGTTCATTAGCACAGATAGGCCCAGGTCTCTCGGATGTGTGTCTGTTAATGTGTATATGATGGTATGTCACACTATGTATTGTCCATATACAACCATTACATCCCCCATTACCATACTGTACATGTCTGGGGATATTCTGCATGTAACATGTAACCTGGAACACACCTTACCCTAAACACTGCATGGTGTGTGCAATGAAAGTCACACACGTCAGTAGCACTACATACCCAGGTAGGTGTCTAGTCCTAGTGTTGCCAAGTAAAAGTGTGCATGTATGTGGATGGATCTACATCAGGTTACTGATTATACATGTCCCAGCGGGCCACCTATCCATGCGGCAAAGGCAGTAACTGTTATACAAACCTGTGACATGTGTTCAACTGTACCCAGGATATGTCACAGCCATGGTGTTACCACAGTGCCATACCCCTTGTGGAATATGACTGCAGACCATCCTCCTGCTGACACATGTACACCTACAACACAAAAAGGATAACATTATGGAGACCACAATCACTCAGTGTTACTAACAGCTATAATGCATTGTGGCTGAACAGCTACACTACCTGACATGTATACATTAAACATTACTCCTGACAATATGTTAGGCAGCAGTACATTGCTACAGTATAGTACAGTCACCGTGTGCATCAGAATCATATTAGCTTGTCCTTGCATCGATGTTATGGATGACAGGGATGTGGCACAGGTATCATCATATGCACAGAGTGTGTTGTTGGTTTGCCAGAGACCGAGGGTGGGCCATAAGTTTGACACCATGTGTGTGGGTGAGGGGTGTAATTAGTTGAAATGGGCAATGTGATGTGGTGTGTGTGTAGGTATAGAGTTGCCCTAGGTGTGTTTGTATAGTGTGTGGGTATGCATGCACACAGTTCTGCCATGTTGCTTCCCTACACAGGTGTTTCTTGGACAGCTGCAGATCATACCTGGCAGGGTGTGCAGTTCATCACCTCCAGCCATGGACATGTGGACTGTGCTTGCCAGGGGTTCCAAGGGCATGTCCAGGTATAGGCCGCAATGTGCTACTCTCCCCTGATGATGACAGATATGTGCTGGATCCATTTCCTTCCTGGGACTGGCCAGGACCACGTGCACATGGCCTGCTGTGATGTGGTGTGGACAGCATCCCCCCTGCAGTCCTGTGGCTGGTACTGCCACTACGGCAGCACATTGGTGTCCTGGCACATCCATGTCTACCACCAACTGTTGGTGTTGCTGGCCTACATCCACTTGGGGATCAACCCACTCCCACCACATGTTCAAGCACAAACAAACCACAGTTGATGAGGCCCACCATCTCACCCAACCATCTATCCATGACCTCGGTATAATCACGGAGGGCACCAGCAGGTTCATGGAAGTTGTCGCTTACAGATGAGAAAGCAGCCCTCTGCAGCCTCAGGCCCTGTCTGGTGTACAGTTCCATATGTGCCAGCACCCCCATGACAGTCTGAAACATGCGCCTGGTGGTACCAGTTGTGGCACTTCTGCCAGGGGCATGATGACCAGCCGCCCTACCTCGAGCACACCAGTACATCTGCCTATGTGTTGCCTGGATGGACATCTGGCTATGCCTGCTGTGACTAGAAACAGTAGGCATAGATACCACACTCTCCTGTGCACTGCCACCAACCGCCAACTGTCCCTCTGCTATGGCCACTGGTGATGGGGTATGTTTAGGCACTGTAACTGTGTGTGGGGTTGGGGTGGCTAAGAGGGGGGATGTCAAACAATAGCACAGTTTCATCCTCTGACAACCCCACCTGTGCCTTAACAGTCCTATCATCATCTTTGGTGTCTGTATGGACACCAACATAAGACTGCATACAGGAGGGACAGTGACCCACCTCACCACCTGTGGAGGAGAACAAGAAATGCACTTTAAGACATGTACAGCATTGCATAACAGTATACACCCACACACACACACACACACACACACACACACACACACACACACACACACACACACACACACACTAACATTCCACCATAATATCTACCTTTCCCTGAGTTTAAAGACAGTCCCACATTTATTCACATAAGTTCCCCATCCTGCATCCCACTTGGTAACATACACTCATTAATAGCACTCATTAACGTATCATTCCTCTAAATGCCTAGACGAGGGATCACAACACAAGACCTGTTACTCCATTACCTCCTTGACTTGAGTGGAGAAGGTTTTACATGGCTTCACTGCTGTCATCCAGTGTTCACCCTGGGTATGTCCGGAAATCATGAGCATGGCCCCCATATGTTAGGGGCTATGACATTCACTCCATAATGTCACACACAGGGGTGTCATATATAGCTATTTCTCAGTACATGCCAGATCTGCTGCCCAATCAACTTATCACGTGGACAACAATGATATATGGATACTCTCCTTGATGATGCCTAGTAATTCTCCAATGCATCTATAGTGCTGCATACATGGGTAGTCATTCACCTTTCTACTGATTGCAATATTAAGGGTATACCTGGTGTCTAATTGTCCTCCCAATGCATGTTCCATGTTACAGACCTTATTATACTATCAGCTGTCCTGCGATTACATATCAGACACATATTCCTGGTGTCTCATGTGTCAGTCCATGTCCATGTAATGCACAATTCCAAATGGAAGTACTGCCATATGAACAACTACACAATCACACATGTGCATACATGGACACCCACACAAACACACACACATGCACACACACATCCTACATGCATCAAACCCCTCCACTCCACCAGATTGCACTTACAGACAAAATAACCCCCCCCCACACACACACACACACACACACACACACCTACAGGTGAGGTTGCACAACAATAGTACACACAGTCCTCCCATTACCCATCTGTCAGCATGCATAACATATGGTACTCAACAGCATGCAGTGCAGCTATAGTCAATCCATGCTAGCAACAGTATACATGTGTGTGATGCATGGGCTCAGACATCCCAACTGTTCTGAATTACTCAGTTTTTATTGAGTTTTGGGGTCCAAATGAAGGGGTGCCATGATTCCCGAGTGGCACCCCTTCATTTCTGATTTTTTTTTTTTTGTTTTTGAGTTTTCGCTCTGTCAGAGCTGACATCATCATGTGCGTGATGACGTCAGCTCTGTCAGCACTACCAGCCAGTCGGAATTGAGCTCAAGGAGCTCACATCATCATTTCTGGCTGGTGGGAAGTGTTTTGCTTGAAAAAGCTGCCGTGTCAGACGCTTATGCTGGCTGGATTTTCTTTTACTTATTTAAAGTGCCGTGATGCCATTTTGGACAGAAAATGGCTGCAAGAGGGTGTTGGACATAAGTAACTGTGCTGCAAAGACAAGAGGGCTTTGGACAGAGCTGTGAGGGGGACTTTGTATATGCTGCTCTATGTTTGGGAGAGGGACAGACTTTGTATATGCTGCCGTTTGCAAGTAGGTAAGGAACAAAGGTGTGTGTGTGTGTGTGTGTGTGTGTGTGTGTGTGTGTGTAAATGCCCCCATGTAATACACCTGGTGGCTAGACATATTCAGGCTCAAACCCTGTACCTTTACTACAGGGTTAAAAGAGATTAATGTCCCTAGCCACCACCATTTCTGAGCTTTATCCAGATTTTTTTTTGTGCTAAGAGTTGAGAGCTATGATGAGAAGTGAGAACATTTTTTTGTACTAAGAGTTGAGAGCTATGATGAGAAGTGAGAACACAATCCCCCGGATTCATGAAGCTCGGTGCAAGGCCGGTGTAAGGCCTGCACCAGCCGTGCGGCATATAAATGGTGTAGTAGCGCCATATGCATATTAATGAAGGTGCGCCACTACCACATCCACATGCATAGGACTCGTGCGCGAGAGCATGGGGCATTACTAAGCTGCGCCCGGAGGCGTGTCAATGTCGGCTGGTGATGAGCAACCTAAACTGCTGAATATTATAGCCTGCCTGCAATAGTAATCGCACCTAACAGTGTCCGTGGATAATGAAACGTATGCAAAGCATGCAAGACAGTTCCCGGCCACACAAAATGGAGAACAAAACAGAAATGCACGCAACATAATATAAGTTTCTGTCCATGGAACAAATGACATTTAAAATCGTGTGCCCGTAATGTACTGCACTGTCAGAAGTTATACCCAGTGGAAGTGAAGCGCATCATGTCAGCGCACCGCCAATACACACGTCTAGCCCCATGGGTATGGTCACCAGCAGTCCCACAGTGGTAGTGATAGTACACAGCAGGGCAGTTGTGGCTATATAACAACCATAAAGAAACCTGATAGTCCATATTGTATACCAAACACACACAAACATATGTATATTAAAATGTGCTATACACATGAACAGGAACATAACCATCACATACACATAGGATGCTATATGCGGAACCGGGATATCCAAAAGTAGAACCCATGCATGCAAATGCAATACACAACAACCCCTGTATAGCACATAACCTGCACCCATGTCCGAATGTCCACCAAATCCAGCTACCAGCCTTGTGCATCCGTACACCTACACATAGCGGGTATTCCCCATATGTAGTAGGAAGTGTCGTCCTAGGCAGTATCCGGATTGCAAATATGTATCCCACATTTGTAAACATCCCATCACAGGTACGTAAATCCAAATGGTTGTGCATTAATGTTACGGCAAAATGTGTGTACATCCCGCGTGGGATAAGTAACCTGTTGAAACCTCAGAGTTGTTTACACTCCACGGTGTCCATCACTGTACACATCTGGACAAAACATGTATGTGTAGTCACGGTACTGGTCAGTATCTACACAGACATGCAATTCATACTACACAGGATGGAACAGCTGTCCACCATGCGGGTCACCCCACTAGGTTTGCCACCTGTTCAGATGGCCAAGGTGGGACATCCCTTGTAGAAATGTGAGAATTTGCAGGATAAAACATACCCCCGGCCTGTGTGCAAAGTACAGAATTACACGTGCATGCCAAGATAAAAGCTAATGCCATAGCATTTGAATAGCTTATGCTATCCCAAATAATAGTTATGTGTACCAGATACAAAATACCTGTATCATGCAACTAGTACAGAAATGAAGAAATATATTATTGTCTTAAAATCACAGGACATTTGCCATGTCTTAGGTGTCGTCACAGGACACAACTGTCCAAAGTGGGACCTCCCCTCACAAAGAGGAACAAGTGGTAACCCTACTCCTCACTGAATTATCGACAGTATATATTCAACTCAATCACATACCGACACCACCTCTCAACCTATTACAGCAACAAAACCTGGACAAAGCCTAAAAGGACGGGTGGACAAATAGGGACAGATGTAATTACTGCTCTCACAAGCTTCGAAAGTTCAAGGAATAATAGTATGTACATAAGCAGGAAATGCTGTGAAGGATGTGGGGTAGTCCCCAGTATTACAGAGGTCCATACATATATACTGTAACAAGCCGTCACATATGTTGACTGTACTACTGCATACCCGTAGTTAATTCATAGTTAAGTCATGTGCAAAATAATAACCCCCGTAAGAATGAATACAGGAAATAGTCAAACGTGAATGGGAACACCACTCACCGTGGATTATGTATCGTAACCGCCCCCACCCATATTATGTATTGCCAACATCATAAGCTGCTGACAGGTGCCCAAACACCTGTGTCTGTAAACACAGATTAAATGTTTAAAATGGACAAACTCTGTCCATGTGCTTTGTCTGACATTTGAACACGGTTAGGGCAGTTCCGTTCACCAGGCGGACAAGCCTAAACCCAGATCACCACATGAACACCCTGACAATTAAAGACCTGTATGTGTCAGGACTATAAGCCTTTGGGTTCTGAATATCCCTGCAGTGATGAAATATACAGCGTGGGTCCAGAGCAGTAGGGAATAGGGAATGTGCAACATGTAGTACCGCATTTCTCCCAGCAGGAGAATGGATGCCTGTGACGTAAGTGAAGCAGTGAGGCATATGTTAATGTAGCTATGTACTATGGGTATGCATATAAATGAGTCAGAACACCAAACGTATAGTGGTTACAGCATCCGGCCAACATGAATGCAGTCCTGGTTGAACAACGAGTACAGCACATATAATGTGAAAGTGTAATGAATGCGTCTGTGCTGTACAGACAGTTAAATATGTAAAGGTGAACATGTGTTTCGCAAACGTCCGTTAACCATATTACAGATAATTACTGGTACTGTCACAAGTAATAAAGCCCACGTAAGCACAAAGACTTAGTAAACATATGTAACCCACAATAAGGATATGCATGCGCGCCTGCGTAACCCACAGTAAGGAAATGCAAGTGCGCCTGTGCGTGTGTGATCCGCTCACAGCATAGTAAATAAATGCTGTTTCCCCCATGTTAGTTATACATAGCTCAAACCTGTTAACCTCGTAAAGTATGAAACCGGACAAAGCCATGCAAACTACCGGTACAAATAGGGACAAACACCAGATATGTGCCAGAACAAACATAGAAAGTGGATAGAATAACAGGTGTGTCAGTAGCATGGATTCTCTGAAGGGTATGCAGTCGTAACCTGAACTGCTTGCCAGAAATCCCCACTGTAAGTCTCAAATGAAATGCCACGACATTGCCAGATAGACACAGGTTTATTTAAAACACAGCGAAGATAAAGGGGCAAGCAGCTGTACACTCTGCGACAATCTGTATAGTGGAAAGGTATGGTATGGATATAGATATATGTGTATACACATAATCCACAGACGTAAACCAAAGCAAGTTATGAAATGAGGATTGTACATGTATATATGTATACACAACAGACTTATGTCCCATAGATATGACATATGTACATAAATAGGCGACATTATATCTAATATGGGTAGACAAACAGACATGCAGGAAAGGTGAATAAACCGCAGCATTCCAAACCATTGGCCAGAAAGTGACAGTCCAGCAAGTTCTACACTTTAAACATGCAGATAGGTGTCCATTGCAGGACTCCAAAAATTGAATCTTACTTTGTGTCAACCGACATTGACGCAAAACAAGTGACCGCAGCAAATACAAAATAGCTGTACATGCAACAGTATCAGGTGCAAGGGTGATGACACGTGTCGATAGAATGTATGACGTACGAACTGATATCCGGAGAGTGGGGAGTGCATATAAGTGTCTCCACACTTCAGTACCGCACACATTAAACATGTGTAATGGATACTGTAGAGGGTTGTCAGGTATGGGAATCATGGGTATGCAGAAATGGGCCTAGGTGTTGATTGGCAAGGATTTCGTAGGCCTGGCCCATGGGAGTGATGTGGGTATAGCACACGCCTATATTCTCAATAATGGGGCAAACCATCCACTGGATATTGCGGAAACCATTTTGGCAATATGTAGGGCCCTATATCAGTGTCATGTAGGCGATTATCATGGATGGACATGCGTACGACCAAGATGGTCCCCATAACTGGCAAACTGTCAGAATAACACAGCTGCACTAAGGCATAGTACATGAAATACAAATAGGGACTATATTAGATATACCCCAGACAAAGTCAGAACGTCGTGAGAATACTGGCGTACCCATGAATATGGATGTTATGAGTGTTACTAATCATGTAATGGAAATGTCAGTCACTATTATCTACCGCACAGTCTGTAATGCCTTGCCAGCAATTTACCAGAAAGGCACATCACTATGACAAATGTAACAAGGTCAAACGTCAGGGCATTTACCCATAATGTGTACAGGTTAGGGGTATGAAGGTAACCTGTCCAAAATACATGTACAGAACTAGTGATACTAGGTGGACAGGTAAGAAGAAAGACATCAGGACAAATGAGAAAACATGTACAAGACACACGCATGTACTCCGACAAATGTGAATGACAACGTATGCCCTGTGAATGTCAATGTAGAAGGTTAATAGACACAAAAGTAATGTGTCCCTCAGGGTGTCATGCAGTGTCACCACAACAATGTCCAGTCCCCCAGACACGTACGTGAGCTCTGCCACTGACGGAAAGCGCAAATACCGGCGCACACATACGGTACATGATAGACCAATTAGTGTGGATATTGGTGTCAGAAAGTTGATATTTTGTTACAGACACATACTCCGCAACTGTACAGATTTACGCAGAATGTGCAGAGTTCTGCCTCATATGTTTGGTGTGTTCCACGTAACAACAGTAACATTCTGGCACTTTCATGATAACTGAAGACATGAAATAATGACAAACATGTGAGTAAGACACCAAATCTGACAGAAAAGCCATACTAATGCAAAACCTATTATTGTGTCAACTATCTACGTTTGTAAGAGCAACATGTCAATACTGCCCCTATGTGTCCCACTATCAGATAAGGCCTTGTCCAGCAACTTGCTATAGGAGATGGAGTGGTATGAACAGAAACAGATCCATGTGTGAGGAAACAGCAATATCAACTGCAAGATAATGCAGAAGGTATGAAATGCGCTGCAGTAGGACGTGCAGTACTGTCCGCAGGTATGTGCTGACATGTCAAATGACACAGCTGTCTACATGAAGAACCTATAGGGCTGTCACCTTTACAAATGATGATAGTGGGACATACCCAGAGCCATGCACACAGCACAAATAGACATACACACATCAAAACTAGGCCATGATACATGAAGCCTCCGGCGTGTACGAGTACAGTGAGAGTACAGCAAGGATAGATGTCTGCCAAGATATACAGCAAATGCCTGTAAGGGTGTGTAACACCGCCCGTAACATGGACTTTGCATGGACAATGTTGGGAGTTGCAACATACCTCATTGGTATGTGAAAGCTATGCAAATATGCGATACATGAAACAGTCAGCTGTCCATGCAAGAGCAGAGGTATGGGCAGAAAATCGATTATATATATATATATATATATATATATATATATATATATATATATATATATATATATATATATAGAGAGAGAGAGAGATACAGACATACACACACACACACACACACACACACACACACACACACACACACACACACATGTGGCAGGGCTGGTAATCGAACCTACACATGACTACCCTATCACACTACAGCATGACGCATTTTTAGAACACGCTACCGAGATTACTAAACACAGCAGACACACAGGCATTCTACTAGGTGCGTGTCAACATCCGCAAAGACAAAGACGTCAGCAGGATACATCTGTGTTGCGAAGCGTCTAAAAGCATAACCTGAGTCCCCAGGTGGATGGGAGCATGCATACACATACACACACACACACACACACACACACACACACACACACACACACACACACACACATCTGGCAGGCCTGGGAATCGAACTTACACCTAACTACCCTATCACACTACAGCATGACGCATTTACAGAACGCGCTACTGAGACTACTGAACACAGCACTCCCAGAGGCATACTTCTAGGTGGGTGACATCATCCGCAAAGGCAAAGACGCCGATAGGGAATGTATGTGTTGTGAGGCATCTAAAAGCTTTACTGTGTCCCCAGGCAGCTGGAAACACACACACACACACACACACACACACACACACACACACACACACACACACACACACACACACTTGGAAGGGCCGGGAGTTGAACACACACCTACCTACTCTAACACACTACAGCATTACGCATTTACAGAACGCGCTACCGAGATTACTGAACACAGCACACGGAGAGGCATACTTCTAGGTGGGTGACATCATCCGCAAAGGCAAAGACACCGATAGGGAATGTATGTGTTGCGAGGCATCTAAAAGCATTACTGTGTCCCCAGGCAGCTGGAAACACACACACACACACACACACACACACACACACACACTTGGAAGGGCCGGGAGTTGAACACACACCTACCTACTCTAACACACTACAGCATTATGCATTTACAGAACGCGCTACTGAGATTACTGAACACAGCACTCCAAGAGGCATACTTCTAGGTGGGTGACATCATCCGCAAAGGCAAAGATGCCGATAGGGAACGTTTAGAGAGTGAGTGGTCTGAAAGCATATTACCGTCCTAAGGTAGACGTACACAAACACGCCAGTGCTGTCAACGGGCCAACTAAATATCTATGGAGCACAACAACACTGAATAGATACGAGATGCACCACAGACAGTACACCCTTCAAGAGAGCAACAAGTGTGTTCAATGTAGGCATCCATCGTGACACTGAAATTGGACATCTGGTGCCTGGATGACCACCATGGCTATACAGGATGTCAATGGCCATGCCCACACGCTTAGTATCACATGTCTATTTGGAAGGTACTGTGTGTCCATCTACACAATGGTGTACTGGGCATGCTCACACACTTAGCTGTTGCAAAGGGCCAACTTGCATGCACACGGAGTCTAATCATGGAAGGGCGCAGTGTGGAATGTACTCTGTGTCCATCTACACAACGGCGTACTGGGCATGTTCACACACTTAGCAGTTGCAAAGGGCCATCTTGCATGCACATGGAGTCTAATCACGGAAGGGCGCAGTGTGGAATGTACTGTGTGTCCATCTACACAACGGCATACTGGGCATGCTCACACACTTAGCAGTTGCAAAGGGCCATCTTGCATGCACATGGAGTCTAATCTCGGAAGGGCGCAGTGTGGAATGTACTGTGTGTCCATCTACACAACGGCGTACTGGGCATGCTCACACACTTAGCAGTTGCAAAGGGCCATCTTGCATGCACACGGAGTCTAATCATGGAAGGGCGCAGTGTGGAATGTACTGTGTGTCCATCTACACAACGGCGTACTGGGCATGCTCACACACTTAGCTGTTGCAAAGGGCAATCTCGCATGCAGATGGAGTGTACACACAGAAGAGCACAGTAAGGTATAACTGCCCTCACGCACAGGGCGGTCACACATGCAGTGACCTGTACACACACAGCTGCCATCACAGCTGTCACAGGTGCAGGTCACACACGTACACACTGCAGTGTACACTGTAGCTGTCAAGTCAGCACCATGTCGTTGGTGCAGCACTACACAGCCATACGGTCCAGCAACACTATGTGACACATGACCACTGGGCTGTACAGTGGTGTACACCAGCTGTGCAGAGTACACATGTACCAACAGGGATCCAACAGGTGTTATGCATTGCAATGATACCAGTATACATGAACAGGTCGGCTCAAGACATACCATGACCCTTACACAGCTGTGACACCTGACTGTTGCTGTACACCAATGAACACACATCTGGGTATGTCATACATGTGATTGTGTGGATGTGTGCATGGACTGCACACACAACACATACATACATGGCCTTTGATGTACCTCATGCATAACACTGGCCTAATCAATGCTACACACGCGAATTGAATGTGGGCCCATGTCCGTTGAATGCTCACACTACAGGGGGTAGCAGTGTTGACCGGGACACATACCCTTGTACTGGTCACCTGTGACACCCGTGATATCATACCGCAGTCCATGTGTTATTTATGTCAACACACATGTCCAACAATAGCAATGCATACAAACATGGCAACAGGAGACACATGTGACATCTGTACTGTGCATGCAGCAAACATGCATGTGCAGTGGCCGATGTCCATAACATAGTTGCACCTACCTACGACATGCAGACGCAATGCAGACCCATCATTGACATCTGTATACGGTGACATACAAACAGCACGTATGGAGTGATGTGTGTACATAACATGGTGAACCACCTGTCTAGATGTATGTGTGCAGGGGGTGGCTCACAGTTGTGTCACACACCATCCTATCATGCCATGTGCTAACTGTACGCTATGTCACTGTTACGTGACGGTGCTGACATAATGCATACACAGCGGTCAGGTGTTAACAACTATATGTCATATGGCACCTGTAACACCTACAACCTCTCGTGTGTATATAGCAGCACATTTGCCAGATATAGCATTGGTACACATAATGCAATCAATACCGCTGCATGTCCATCAAACGTGTCATCATATGGCTGGTGTATCATTCCCAGCACTGCCATGTGTGTCCGAATGTGTGACCAGGGATGGAACATATTGCGGGGAATATGTCCCAGTTGCTACACATCCCTGTACACCATTGTAGAAAAGTGTACATATGCCAGTGTGGGAAGCATGACGTTTGCCGGTGAGGTGCATCACACACATCGGCTGTCCGTATACACATGTGTGGTCACCACAGTGTGTGTGTGTCTGTATGTATGTCTGGTGCTTCGTGTGAGTGTGTATGCTAATATATGGTGGGAAATTATCACTGGCCCCACGTGTTGACTAACCCGTAATGGTGATGCATTGCAGAACCCTGTCGATGCCATAGGTCCCAGCCATACTGGCTACCTGTGCATGTCCCTTCTCTGTGACACGTTGTGTGGGTGCATAGTACTATGAGGGTGATGACCACAAAGGCAAGGGTCCCCAGCTGCACACTATGGGGTGTGCGTTATAGTGGTGTACACCCCGTGACTGCGGCCATGTTCACATACTGTTACAGGGTCCTACTGCTGCACAGTGTGGCCTCCAGCTACCAAGTGACACCTCACATCATCATTAGCCAGGACGCTGTGTACAACCCCTGCACCATGTCACCATACCTGTAATGTGTCCTGCTATGTATGTCACATCTCGTCCAGTGTAGCCTGTGGCACCGACCACATGCGTCAGGTGCAGTATATGTGTGGACATCTGTGTCATGTTTGTGTGTCCAACAGTCAGGATGAAAGTACATGTAGCATGCTGATATTGCCAGACGTGCCGTTGTGTACTCCACAGTTACACATGGGGGACTGAAAACACTGCTACCTGTAGGCACATGCAAGTACACCATAGGAGGGAACCAGGGTATCACAACCAACATGGTGCTACAGATGTAACCGAGACACATACCGTGAACACATCACAATGCATGCTGCACCTGCACTACATGGTGTGACTGGTGCATGTCGACAGTACACAACCTATGCCACATACACAACTAAGTATTCACACACAACCACTGCAACATACACATTCCTCAGTATGCATACAGAGGTATTACATACACCTCTCACTATGCTGTTCACCCTGTGCATCAGAATATTTGTGCATAACCCTGCACCGATGGTGTGGATGACAGGGATGCGGCACAGGCTTCATCATATGCACAGGGTGATATGTTTGCCAGGGGCATAGGCTGCACCAATGGATAACATCATGTGTGTGTGTAAGGGCTAGTGAGTTGACTGAACATGTCTGTGCAGAATGCATGTGGATGTTGTGGAGCCCTACAGTTGTGTTTGCTGTGTGCGTGTATGTGTGTACACAGTTCTGCCATGTGTGATGCCTACACGGGGTATAATTGACAGCCCCAGATTATACAGTGCAGGTTGTACAGCTCACTGTGTCCATCCATGGCCACGTGACCTGTGCCTGCCTGGGGTTGCACGGGCACTACCAGGTGGAGGTACAGAGTGGCTACTGTCTGACGACACATGTTCACTGGAAATGTGTCCCCGCTGAGACCATCCAGGGCCAGGTCCATGTGGCCTGCTGTGTCCTGGTATTGACAGCGCAGCAGCAGCTGCACTGCTACTGCTACCAGCACTATGGGAGCAGGCATGTGAGGTGGCACGCTCACGTCGACCTACACTAGGTGGTGTTGCTGGCCTACATCCACGTGGCCTACGCCTTACTCCTACCAGGTGTTCCAGCACAGACAGCTCCCGCTCGCGGATTGCCATGCCTCTGTCAAGGATTCCGGCCATTTCACCTAGTCGCCTATCCAGAACATTAGCAATCTGCTGTTGACCATTTGCCAATGCCTGGATGTTGCCATTTAGGGTATGGATAGCAGCCCTCTGCAGCCTCTGCCCTTCTCTGTTTTGCCATTCAGCATGTGCCTGTGCCGCCATTACAGTCTGGAACATGCGTCTGGTGATACCAGCTGCTGCGCTCTGTCCTGCAGGTGCATGTCTGCCAGAGGTCCTCCTACAAGCAGCACTGGCCACATGCCTGTGTGGCACATCTGCAGTCATTACACTGACACTGTGGTGTGTAGACACACCTTCTGTAGCCACCACACGTTCTTGTTCCACTCCAACAGACGCTGACTGTCCTTCCACTATGGCCACCGGTGATGCGGTATGTGTTGGCAGCAGAACTGTGTGCGGGGAAGAGGGGGACATAGCTGGGATGGTAACCATTGGCACAGATTCAGCCCCTGACAACCCTGCCTGTACCTCATGCATATGTTCATCACCACTAGTATCTGTGGGGACACTAACATCAGATGGACCGCAGGAGGGTAACGCACCTACATCACCTGTGAATGCAAAGAAATACTGTAAAGTACAATAGACACAGACACACACACAGACACACACACACAGACACACACACAGACACACACAGACACACACAGACACACCATGCATGTGATTTGTCAGATTAATAGCGTTAGTAAGCATACCTCCCTGGGGTGCACACTACAGCAAGCAGGTGTCATATCAGTAGCCATGCAGTTCACACAATCATGGTAGTATGCATGCATCCCCGTGATACACCATGTGGCCCAGAACAGGATAACAGTACACATGGCTGACGTGACCTTGACATGTAATTTGCTGACATGTGCATTAACATGCATACATGTTTGACACAATGGTGTCCTAACACATGTACAGCATCATAATGGGCTTCACATTGCAGTGTTGTGTGTATGCCCTACAGATAGAAAGCATGTTTAGCAAATGTGCATGAGCACGGGAGGGTAGTGTGAGCCGTCTACATTGCTATACAGTGTGAAGTACAGACACTGTGCCATTGCATGGCAACATGAGGCATGTATGTTGCTGTAGAATGCAAAATATGTACACATTGCATAGCCATAACTGCAACACAGTCATGATGTTCGACAGATCATATATGGTAGACTTCAGTGACACCTCCAGTAGCTGTGCACAGGCTTTTAGGTTGTCCACTGTACCACATCAACTGTATAATCGGTCAACTAAGGCAATAATTGGACCATGTGTGGACAATGTGCAACAGGGTGTATACACATCCCATGTACTGTGTGGCTACATGTTTCTGGCCATCCCCCATGGCCATGTGTGCACATGTGGTGGCCAATTGTGTGTGATGGGCATCTTCTCCACATGTCTGTGTGGTCCCATATGACATACACCCATACATGTCAGATATGTCACATTCCACAGGTCTATGCAAACAACGGGTTGTATGTTTGGTATGTGGGGTGTAGGTCATGTGATAGTGTGACAATATTGCAGGCAGAACACTACATGTCTGTGACATGTCAGGTGGCACATCACAATGTGTGCACCCGATGCAGGGGCATATGACACAATGGTGACACTTTTGGGCTGCCTATATTACAGCTCACTGTGTGGTACTGTGTGCGCACTACACACGTTGTTCCAATGCATACTACATATGCCTCCATTGTAGAACACCTCCACCATTGTATGCACAGCTGACCACACATGTCGCAATGACAAGTACTGTGGTTTCAAGTCTGTGTATCATTACGTGTGAATATATTGCAGATGGGTGGCGTGTGTGAATGCATGGTGGTGCGACCTGCATATCGTGACTGGAACAAACATCAGGTGTGCAAGTGTTAACTGGCCACATGGCAAATAGATCTACACTGTAACATGCCTGATACTGATGACAGTCTCACCTGCAATGGGCCCATGTCTGTGCGGCATGCCAGAGATACCTGTATAGGGGTGACACACCAGTATGAACATTATCCATGACTGTATGACAGCCACAGGTTGCACTGTGCATGTGCACACATTCACCTGTGTAAGAGCATATAGTATGCACATGTGTGCATACACAATGTAGCATACTGTAATATGCAGCATGTGTGTCCACATACCTGGCATATGTTGTTACTTTACATTATGTACAGTGACACATGCAACTACATGGGATATAATATATGTGCATTACTGACTTACTAGGCATTACTGACTTACCAGGCAACTCCAGGCTCATTAGTTGGGAGACACCCACCTCCATGATGGCAGCTAGTGTTTCTGGATGCTGTTCCCTGGGTGTCCCCAGACTGGCCAGTAGCTCCTTGGTGTGTGTGAGTGGGGGCTGGGTTGGTGGCCCACCACCTGTTCCACCTTGTTCCCTGGCGATTGCAGTGGCACGCTGTTTTGCATGTCATATCAGGTCCATGCAGTGTCTGCGCACCTGCTGGTAGGTGCGGTTATGGCCACCCACATCGTTCACCCTTCTGCGTAGATCCTGCCACAGGTCATCCCACTGCTGGGCATGCTGTGGCACATGGCTGAGCAACAAGTCATAGTTGTCATGGAGCTGTGGGATGAGGACATCATCCTCCTGGCGGGTGTATGCTGGGAGGCGTGTACGGGGCATTATCTGCAAAACATAATGATGGTGACAGGTCACAGTTTCAGAGATGTACAGAGATACTGCTGCACATACATTTCTATGACATCTACTGCATCTGCACAGTTATCTTTGCAAAGCACCATGACACTGACACGACTGATGTGTTTGCGTCACACATGTCACACCCATTATGCATTGGATATCATCACCATATATGTGTGTCACCTCATTACAGTGTTCATACTCCATGTAAATGCTGTCTTGCTGTGGGCATGTCTATTTGCCTGCACTTGTGTTCTTACCTATCTGCACATGCCTCGATGTGTCCACGGTACTACTGTTGACCTGGATGCTGTGTATATGTCACATATCAACACAGACACAGCCGGAATGGACTTGAGCAGTGATAATGCACACATATGCATGGACACCTGTACATGCATGTGTTTTGCCATATACATCTACAAAGCACTGTATAACTGTTCAACATCCTGACACGGATAGCCTGTATTACACATGTGATAGACATGGGACAATGGATAGTCAGACGACATTCGCAGGGATGGTCATCAACCATAGCATGTGCGGGCATGGTTTCCATGCTGTTACAGATGGCCATTGTGCCACCGCAAGCTGCATCAGTGCCACATTACTGATCCAGTCAGTTGATAGTACATCTACCATGCAGCCATCACACCATGTATGACTGGGATGACATCTGCAGCTTTGATGGACAGGGTTGCATGGTATGGTGGGAGTATGTCACATATATGGCACAGGGATCTGTCCAGCCTGTGGCGATCCTAGTATTAGGACGGTGGCTGTCCATGACATATGCCATATAGATCAGGATATGGACATGTAGCATGTCCATCATCATGGTGTAGCAAATGTCCTTCTGCAAGGTAGACGGCATGCTGCATAGTGGAGGTGTGGATTGTGAAGGCTGTTATCGCACATCCATGCATAGCCATTACCCCTTACAGGTGGTATGTGATCCATTATTGGTCACCACAGTGCTGTATATGCCTGGCCACTGATCTCTGTGCTCATGGATGGCACCCTGACATGACATGGGTACCTCAGATGACTACCTAAGGGGCCTGGAGACATCACCATGTCAGGGGTGCACTGCACAGCACCATCCCTTACACAGTGTCCATAATGTTGACCACAGCCTAGGTAGCAGTTTATGGGTACAGGGATGTTTACCTAGCAGTGACACTGCTGGTATCATCCATCAGACTGTGCACATATGTCACACACCTCACACACACAGCCCATTCTGTATGTTGTTCACAACACTGACACAGCTAAACTGATAGGTCATGGCCATTCACAGCCTTACATACACAGATGCCTAACATTTGTGTGTGTGGTATGGGCTACAATGAGGGTGGGGTACAACACATTAACCCTGTTCTACTGTATCTGTCACAGATGTGCTGTGCACATGTCACTCTTGCACCTTTTGTAGTCGTGGGTCTGTCAACAGGCCACTGGTGGAACACACCTGTGACATGCAAAGGTATTTGTAATCAAATATCCGTGTTATCTTGTACATCTGTACTGCTAACATCTACAGTGCTAATGGTTCATGGACATGCACACCATACTCAGCAGGGTTATAGTGCGGTGCCACCCTAAATGACTGTCATCACCACTTGTGGGTTGATATTATCCAACACCCTATCTGTATTGTATGGTCATGCTAGGCACTTGTTCAGAACATGTGAGCATGTCATGACCTAATGATTACTATAGCGCCCATTCCACACCATTTCCCACAGGTACACTGGCTGTCCTACACTTCCCAGCTTGCTTAAGGTATGACAGCTGTTGTACACACGTAACGCACATATCCTGTGGGACATGGTTGTATATGCAGGCATGTCCAACTGTCACGTACCAGTGCTACTGCCTGTCTATATGAGGGATATGTCGTACATGTGGCAATAGAGCAATTGTCTTGTGTACACATTCAATGCTCACTTCCCAACATACAGCACTACAGCCTGTGGGGGATGCACGTCTGCAGCCGTGCTGGGCCCATAGCTCTCAGGTGTACCTCATTATGGGGAATGTACCTCATTTGGGGTTCTAAAAGGTGCATGTTCCTCAAGGTTCCACATTGGAAGGGTCTGTCACACATTCATTGTTGTACATAGTTTACCTGCTAGCCATGGCTAGATAGATGAGAATCATAGTAATTCATTGGAATATCTGTTTTATACGTAAGACCAGCCTATTTTAGCCATCATATGCCCTTCCTAGTTGATGCTGTTAGTAAGCCAGTTGTAAGTGTTCCACGTTTCACCCATTTGTCACACTGTATGAGGGCTAATGTTTCTCATTTTGGGGACAGGAGGCTGATAGCTATGGCTGGGGGTAATGCCATTCGCAACACACCCCACCCATCACATAGTCTCACATAATCTACACCACTGGCCACACCTATGAGGACAACCTGTGCAGAACGTCTCCATACTCACTGTAGGCACCAGAGGTAGCCCCCATCATGGAAGACAACATCACCAGCTTGTAGCCCACAGACTCGTGTGTGCCCACCACATACAGCCAATAGTGTGTTATAACATTCACAACACACCAGTCATAGCTGACTCTGTAGGGTGTCACATTGCAGTTCCACACAGCAGGCTACATAAGGCGTTAGTTGCTTACATCTTGCTGTCTGGTAACTGCTTCTGCAACCTAACCTATGCACCCATGCCACACCTCACCAGGTACGATATGTCTGTCATTCGCCATGTTAGTGTGACTGCCCTGTGATGCCAATTCACAGACTACGTGTGCAGGGACATGCAATAGCTCACCAGTCTTATAGCCCTGAGGGTGTGGGCCTAGCCCTGGGGAGCATTTTGCATTCGTCCAGACACGATACCACTGTCCAATGACCGACTGTGTCACTTCAGCAGTTGCCTATGCTCCTATTGTCATTCCAAAGGCATGTGGTATCTGTCCGCTATGACTGTCCTGGTCAAACACAATGCTGTGGCACAGATGACTTGCACCTGTCAGTCCTGGGAGTACAGCTCACATGCTAGGCTCTAGCTGCTGCTATACTGCCTGTCCTGCACAGTTTCCAATAACTGTCACCGGCAGGGCGGTAAATGGCATGCGCGACATGGGGTCATGTGACACATTGCTTGCATCTTCCCCTGTGACGCACGCAGGCAAGGCACACCTTATAATGCACCACTCCAACATCTCTGCAGTTACTGGGACCTGCCTGTAGGCTCTGCAGAGCACACCTGCAATGACAGGTTATAGACGGACCATACCTTCCAGGCACATATCTGGACCGGCACACCCACAGCTGAGGGGTTCCCATATCCCACTATGTTTTGCACACATCCTGGCAAGTTGCTTAGCACAATGCATCAGAGGTGCTCCATGTGCAACTAACTGTGTCCGGGACCGCTATACACATTGTAACAAGTGACAGAGTCAACATCATACCCCATGGGTAACATACCTTCTATGGTGGTATAGTGGACAGCAGGCCTCAGCTACTACTGATGTGTGACTGACACTGCCCCACACTTCACTGGGATAGCCACTCATGTACCAACACATCCATGAGTCATACCCTCCACTCTGCTGGATCAACACATACACACCACCTCCAAGACCTACATTACCCTTGGCATGAACACTACCACCATGTGACTGTTGTTACACACCTGGGGTTATCCCCTCATTGGTGGATTCCAAACATATGCTAATCTACCTTGTTAGCCACATCCTGGCAACACACCCATCACAGCATACACAGTACATGTGTACTACTACACCTACTACAGACGTCTGCTGACAGCGGTTGTTAACATCATGACACCCGTGCAGATGGACAATGCACATACAAATGCTGACACATACCCCAGTGCACTTAATTAGCATGTACACAACTGCATGGATCATGCTATTCCACACAGAGCCATGATGGTACACACCAGATAACAGACGCCACTCTGGTGGTCATGTTCCACGGACATATGATGTACAACAATAGGTGTAGACTGTTGCACAGTGGTGTACATTCCCATGTGTGGGGTGGCTCACTGGTCAGCCGTGGTGGGGCCACAGGGTCCCTCATCACATACTCCAAGACCAGCTATGTAAACATGACTGCCACACATTCCGGGGTGTACCATCAGGCATTATGGTGGTATGTCAGTATTCGATGGCAACACCCACATCTGCTGTCACATACAACAGTCACTCGGGAACATTGCAGACCCAGGTATTGTTGGCAACATGCTGGAGGATGGATTCAATGCTGACAGTACACCCTCTCACTCACTACAGGGCTGCAATCCATACATGAACATTGTGGTGTCCCTGTGGTCACATCTACACAGTACTGACCTACACTCTATGTGTCCTGGGACACTGGCCCCATGTCACCTTCCAACATCCCAGGCTGTGATGTCCACCAACCTCTGAATTACTTGTCTCCCCACTAGGCCACCATATTCAGTAATAGCCTTGTTTCAGACATTGTAGACCCTGAATGGCACACAGCAGCATTTATCACACTACACACAGGTGGCACCACATTGCACGAGTGGGACTATAGTCCTACACACCTGACTGGACTGTTCTGCGTGTCTATGGGGCACATCATCAAGGATGTCATTCTCAGAGACATTGTTGGTCTCCCATCCTCTGCTGCCACCCAGGTTGGGCTTGTTAAGGCCAGAGCATGGCCCCTACACATGGTGGACTCCTTTCATACAGTTACCAGGGCAGTTGCTGATGGTACGGGAGTCCACACATCCTACATTGTCCTCTCATTGCCTTTCAGCACCATTCCCCATTCTGGTATTCACAACATACACATCCACCTGCACATCGTACCCTGTGTCTCAGGATGTTATGCTATGTGGCTCATGGACAGGACACACAGTGAGGCCAGCATACCATAGTACCTACTACATGTCAGGTACTTTGGCATACCACAGTCCTCAGTCATAGGGCCCCTCATGTTAAGTATATACTTCCCTGCAGAACAGGCTGGCACAGGGGACTTTCCCTGCCTAGCTTTAGAACCCCTACATACCAAGCACCATGATTGCTCCACCAGCTGATACTGACTCCAACCATACAGGTGTCGCTGTGACAGATACATAATATGACTATCATGGCATCAAGCTGCATGACACAAGGTGCATGCACATCACCTTTGCATTACACCATTCACCCACTGACTATCACATGGATGGTAGTCCCCTACATACATATCACATTGTACATGTTTGCAGTACACACATATGTCGCACCCACTCCTGTGGTTACCGTATTGCCACTGTCACATGGATATCCTCCTACGTGGCCACACCTATCTGTACTGGGTGTGTAACTGGTACATAGGCACCCATTGTACCTCTGAACTCAAGACATCTACACACATTCAAGGGTACACCACCCCATTTAGGGTGTACCTTACACAACAGCTACAGCTTTACATGCCACAACATTAACACGCCATGATGTTTACTGAGCTCCGGCAATTTAAATATGCGGCTGCACTATGGACACCACATCTGTACACATTTGCATACTACATACTCAGGGGTGTCCTCTGCTGATCAGACAGGGCCCATGTCCACAACATTATTGATGGATATACTCCGCATACGCAAGATAAGCAGAGGCCACTGTGAGCAACATGCTCATGGATATGTGCACACACGCCACAATGAGTGGGATGTGCTTCTGGGTTACATTCCCAAACAGGACATTCACCATGCTGTGGAACATAAGTCCTCTGTACATCACGCAGGGACACTCAGTAGCACTGTTCATGTGATACCTCCCTTGGTGGTTGGGAGACACATGTAGGCCTGGGATCACTGCAGTGGCTGTACTGTGCAGTGGTGCAGGTGACACCTGGCTCTGCTCTTCACAGGACACTACCCTGGAGAGGTGCCACTAGTGTGAACACTGTAGTTGTGCTTACACATGGACTTGACAGACTGCATAGTACCCCACTATGCACTTGTGCAGCTACTACATGTCCTTTGTGCATGGTTACTTGGTAGCCCTTCCATTTAGATTAGCTATCATGCTATTACTATGTCCCATACCTACAGGTCATATGTATCCTGTTATTGTACATACCAATAGATGGTACCTGTGGTATGCATGATATGCCTGTTATGCTGTGTAGAATATCTGTCATATCTTCCTATAATACTATACATTACACATATTTCACATAGTATCCCATAATGCAAAGCATACTTGCTCAACGGGACCACCTTACATATGTCATTAACGTTATTTACCCATACACATGCGTGCTGTGACAGTATATCAACATATACAATCCCCTGCTATGGCACGTCCTTGTTGGACATACCCTACCACTGACGGCGGGTTGTATGGCATTGTTCTGTTTAATGGCCTCATGTAGCATCCCTTCTGGTGTCTGTGCTGTGTACCTTGTGTCCCACTGCTGGACGCACAGATTCTACAAGCATTAGTATGCTCAGCAAGACATCACTACATCAATACCTTTCCCCACTTTATGCATTGCGGACACGTTTAATTAATGCAAACCAGGCTATACATACAGTAAAACTAATTAATACAGATCATGCTATACATAGCCTTACATATCGGGCGTTCTACATACCTTGTTGTCGTTACGGCATTTCATTTCTATCTCTCTCACAGTGTTTCAACTGTTTTTCGGTATGAGCATACGGTTTGAATGTCTGGCAAGTCATCCTTATATACGTCGATACCTGAAACATGTGGAGTCTTCCCGCCAATTGGTGTTCCTGAGTGACTAATTACTTGCATATCAGCTGTGCAGCTACTCCATTCGCCAATTACGCGGTGACAGTGGGGTATAATTTGATTCTCCACTTGGGCGTTGCCTATTTGCCCTACCTTCGGGGAGATGGTCTGTATTGTGTTTTGTTATGAGTAACTGCAACTGCTATGCATGGAGACAAGTATAGTTTGGATTCATGTCCCCCGTGGATTGTGTGTGATAGGTAGAGTATTTGGTTCAACATGTGGGTGTACCTGTCATCCCGACGTCTGTTAACGGAGTATTGCAATCAATACCTGTAACATGGCTGTTTGTTCCATTATACAACGCCTGCAATATTGCATGTCACCTTTAATTGTGTCTCTCACACGGTATGTTGAGGTTTCTGCAGATGTAATTGACTGACTGGATGTTTGTGCTGCTATTACAGTTTGTATTGCTTCAGTTTCTAGTGTGGGGGATGTCGGTGGTTGTACGTAACATATACGGTTTGTGGGCCTTGCATTTCTACATAATCCGTATATATGTGTGTAGGCTCCATCCCTGATTAGAGAGCTAACAGTTAGTAGACTTATGTTACGGGATTGTACGTTGGGCCATTGTTAATTGGTTTCTATATCGTCTGCAGGTGAGCTTGCTACTTGTATACCTCCGTAATTGCAGCGATATATCAGGGGATATGTGTAGGTGACCGCTATCCCTTGTATTTCTGTCCCAGATATTTGCAGTCATTGTGGTTGTGTTGTTAAAAGAGCCTGTTTGCCATGGGTTGCCACCTTATCATATGGTCATTGTTGGACACTTGTGGGACACAAAGCAGTGTTTACAGGCCAACACGTAGCCACGGTCAGTACACAGGTAGCACATACTTTTATCCTCACTACATACCTATTGTTGTGACTTTGGATACTTATCATATTGCATGTAACATTTAAGTTTCTTACATACAGGCATAACTATTAAATACGACTGTTACATTATATATGGGACATATTTATGTCCTACCATCTTGGACATTTGCCCTTTGTACTGTTTTATGTCAGGACACGCCTGCCCAGGGTGGGGATGTCCCTCCTACTGTGGTACAGGTAGTAACCGTATGCCTACGGCTAGCTATACCTACACCTACCATACTGGTCTGCCTCTGACTTGGCACCAACATACACATGTTGCGGACGCACACACATTACAGTCACACAGAAACGCACACGGCACCCTCAATGCACACTTACACAGACTACGGCACTCACAGACACAGTTGAACACAGTACCTATGTGGACCGCGACACCGTCAGCGGTGACTAACCGTCACTTCATATCATCATACTATTACTCGCGGATGTACTGTTCTGGTACTGTGTTCTATCGGTCTTTCAGCCTCGTGGTTACGCATGTCGGTATGTTACACATTCCATGGTTGGCGGTATCCTATTTATTTGTACCTCCAAGATGTTATGAATGTCATTGAACTATCTATCATATTTGCAGATATCGCTGAATCCATCTATATCACCATATATCCCTCTATTGCCCTTTCTATCTGTATTATATATATGCATATGTGTACATATATATATATATATATCTATATATATATATATATATATATTATATATATATATATATATATATATATATATATATTTATATATATATATATATAGGTTCATAGGTTCATAGGTTTATACTAGGCTATCTGCCCTAAGGCATTTATAAGCCTAGCCCAGAGTTTTTGTGGCTTACGCCATGCCTTATGTTAAAAATACTGTGCCCATTAGTTTGTTGTGCCTCTGTCCAGCAGTGACACAGAGATGATTCCCGGGTAAACCTACGATCTCCCATCCACGGTCAAGATTTCTCTTGAACAGAGCCAGCGAGGTGCTCTGCCTCACATGGACCGAGATTTTATTCCACAACATATGGAGTCTCTGGGTGACAAATCTATCCCTCCAGCATGTCCTATTTATATCCGTGCTAAGGTTTAAGTCGCTTGCTCTAGTGGATCTGGTAGATTTGGATTTTTTGAGGTGGAGCATGTCCATTAATTCCGGGTTGGACATGGCCTTGTATGTCAGGCACAGGTCACCTCTGAGCAGACGGTATGTGACTGAATAGATCTGGAGTTTCTTCAGCCTGGCAGTGTATGACAGATTTTGGTGTCCCTTTATCCTTTTGGTGAGGAACTTTTGGGGTCTCTCCAATTGCTGCAGGTGTCGGGTGAGATACATCCCGAATGGGGCATTGTACTCGATCATTGGTCTGATAAGTGAAGAGTACAGGGGAACAATGACCTCACTTGATCTGGATGTGAATCCCTTCATGATCCGGTGGGCAATGTAGAAGGTTTTTCTAACCACTTTAGCAACGTGACTGTCAAAAGAAAGGCCACTGTCAACCTGGGTCCCCAGGTCCCTGATAACCTCTTCTGTGCTTAGTGGATTGCCACCTATATGGTAGCTTGGGGTTACCTTGTTTTTCCTGAAGGGTATGACTATACATTTTTTGGCATTTAACTTCAGGCCATGGCTCTGGCACCAGCTATCAGTTTCCGTGAGACCCCTCTGAAGGATATCTGTGTCCGATGTACTTTCCACTATGGCTCCCAGTTTGCAGTCATCTGCAAACTTTGTCAGCCATAGTCCTCCTATGTTAGCCTGTACTTCTGAGAAGTAGATGCCGAACAACAGGGGGCCAAGGACTGAGCCCTGTGGGACACCACTTGTGACCGGCTTGGTGTCTGACATGGCGCCAGCTACTCTAACCCTCTGGGTTCTGTCCTTTAGCCAGTTTGCAACCCATCTTGTGACATATGGATTTACATTTAAGCTGGTAAGTTTCTCTATAATACCCGAGTGGGGTATTGTGTTGAAAGCTTTTGCAAGGTCAAGGTAGGCTGTATGGACTGCCTTTCCCTCATCAATGGCCTTGGTGACTGTTTCGAAGAAGTCGACCAAGTTCAAAAAGCATGATCTGCCCTTGACAAAGCCAAACTGGGTCAGGTCCAATGTCTGCAAGTCCCCTATGTCTTTGTTTATGAGTTCCATTATGATCCTCTCCATAGCTTTGCAGACCAGGCTTGTTAAGCTTATGGGGCGGTAATTACCAGGGTCTGTAGAGGCACCGCCTTTGTGGAGTGGGACCACAGTTGCCATACGCCACTCCTTGGGCACGTATCCTGTGGTAAGGCTAAGATTAAACAGCTGCCTTATGTGCGGGTTTAGTTCCTCATTGAGTTTGTGTAGCACACAGCCAGGGACACCATCCGGTCCCATTGATGCTGTGTTTTAGCTTTAGAGAGAAGCTTTCACCTGGGCATTGGAGATGTCTGGGAGGCTGCACTCCGCTGGGATAGTTATCTCTCCTTTTGGGGGGGGGGGTGAAGTTTGCACTGAACCTGTCTGCCAGTATGTTGGCAATGTCTGTGGGTTCAGTGATTTTTGTATCATTTTGGATTAATTCTGAGCATATCTGGGAGTTTCCACCCAGGTTTCTAACATAGCTGAAGAAGGCCTTATGATTGTCTTTTGAATCTATGGCAATTTTTCTCTCAAAGTTGGCCTTGGATGATTTTATGAGTGCTCATATTTTTTTACTAATAATGATCAAAGGTGTCTTCTCTTTTATGGATTTTGCTCTATCATGTAACAGCTTTCTCCTCTTATTGTAAAGTTTGTTTATGGCTGGGGTCCACCAGACTGGACGTTTGCCCTTGGTGGAAAGAGTCTTGGTTTTATTAGGGATTGCCTGATCCATGCAGTCCTGGAGGTGTTCGTAGAAGGCATTTGTAAGGGCTTCCGCAGCTTGGGTTGTGGTTTCCACTGGCTCGGGGGCCTTGAAGGATACCACACCAGTCTTGAGTAGTGTGAAGTTTGCTTTAGAGAAGTTCTTCATTGTGGTTTTTTTTGTTGGGGGGGGGGGGGGGATGTGGATATCCAGTGAGATTAGTTTATGATCTGATCTCACCAATGAGGGATATACTTCCGGTGTGGAGCATTTTGTCCCCATGTTTGTGATGATGAGATCTAGTATATTTTCTCCTCTTGTGGGAACGGTGACTAGTTGTTCCATGGCATTTGAATTTATGAACTCCAGGAACCTTTGGGCTAGAAAGTTTGGGCTTGAGTAATGTTCCCAGTCTATATTCAGGTAGTTGAAGTCACCCAATATAATGGTGTTTGGAGATACATTTATACCCTCCAGTGTCTTCAGGAAGGCTGTGTGGGGTTCCTGAGTTTGAGAGGGTGGCCTGTAGCATGCTACAAATTGTAGAGCAGTTTTGCCTATGGTTAATTGCACCTGGATGGTTTCCGATGCTTCGTGCATTGCCACCAACCTGGAGGTGTGGGTATCCTTGATGAATATGGATACATCCCCTCCTTTTGTGGTGTGGTCCGGGTTTTGGGTCCGGAACGCATGATATGAGGTAAAACCTGATAGTGCCGGGTGCTCTCAGGAGCCTTGAACCAGGTTTCAGTCACAGCACAGACATCGATGTTCTCCATACTGAGAAGGGCCTCGAGTGCATGCATTTTGAGATTTAGACTTCTGGCATTGAGCAGCATTACCCTTAGTTTCTTCCCATTTTTGTTTTCTAGGGTGGTAGGTTTAGAATTTGAGCCTTGCCTAAAAAAGGCACTATGGGGGTGGCAAGAGCCTTAGCCAATATCCGGAATCCCAGGGGTGACAGGTGCAAGCCATCCCTTGCAAAGCAGCGTGGCTTGTCAAGCATGACATCCCAGGCAGACAGACACTGGATCCCCTTTGAATGACACCAGAAATTAAGCCAATTGTTAAAGCTGATCATCTTGTCCCTGTGGGGTGGCATCATTCTTGGTGAAGGAAGGATGCTGCTCAGGGTCAGGGTCATACCTGCCTGGGCTACATAATCAGAGAGCTCCTCTATGTCTCTTTTCATGTAGTCCAGGGAGGTACATCTCAGGTCGTTCACACCAGCATGGACAATGACTGTGTCATATTTGTACTTGCTGTGGAGTGACCCGACTGCTTGTGTTATGTGACGGATTCTAGCGCCCGATAGGCAGCTTACTGTGGCCCTCTCCTTGTTCAGCCTGGTGAGTGGGACATCAGTGTGCCTGACTATGGAGTCACCTATGACAAGTATGTTTGGTGTTGTATTTGGCCTTAAGGGCTGTGACTGCTTTGCACACTGATTTTGTGTTTTATGTGTTGCCTGTGGTGTGTCATGAGGTGGCGGTTGCTTCGGTGTCTGCTTTGGAGGCCTCTGCTGTTTGGGTACATTTTTGCTCAGATCCTCCGAGTATGTCTTTGTGTGTTTATGTGTTTGATTCATTGTTGTGATAGCTTTATGTGAGACTGGTTTTGTGGTGTGTGTAGTTGCCTTCTCCTCCTGTCTGGTCTTGCCAGTCCTGAGTTGAGAGAGCTCAGCCTCCAGTTTGGCTAAATAGCTGCATCTCTCGCAAGTATTTGTGTTATGTGGGAGGAGGAGAGGGTTGTCTGTGTACATGAGGCAATTGTAACATTGCCTCAATATTCCCAGATTCACCAACTGGACAGGAGAGGATGCCAGCATCTGGCCCTTCGACATGCTAGAGAAATTAAGAAGTTTGGAGTGTAACTGAATGAGAGAGGACTTAGTAAGGAAGTGGGTACTCCTGGGGGGGGGGGGATTTTGCTAGTGAGGGACTTTGTATAATACAGAAGTGCTAAGCCTGAAAAGAAGATGCTTTTAAGACAAGTGCTGAGCTTTTTTTTTTTTTTTTTTTTTTGAGAAAAAAAAACTTTTTAGGAACAAGTGCTGCGCTTTTTAGTTAAGGGATATACTGTTTAGATTACTAGTAGAGCAGTTCTAAGGGAAAAAATGAAGAACAGACTTTATGGAGCCAGAAAAAGTTTAACCTTGTTAAACCGGCGCTGCCCGATGCTGCTCTAGTGGCAACTCTGTGCTAAATCGCGCTAAAGCACGCTAAAGCGTGCTTGATAGCAGGGGCTGGAAAGAGCCAGGAATTGACCCAATACGACCAATAAAACTACAGTTTCAAGTCAGTAACCACTCCCACGGGGGGGGGGGCAGGGGAGCTGCTCAATGTTTTTCACTGCCACTGATCAACAGAGAGACTTTCCTTTAGCCCAAGCAAAAATGGCCTCACAGAAACTTACAAACAGTTCAGGAACAGCAAGCCTGTAACTGAACTTTTTTAAATCTCAGAAAAGTGGGAAAAAAGCAAGATTTTTTTTTGTTTTTTCAGAGATAGCAGAGGTTCACAAGTAATATCAAGTTATAACAGTGCAGTAAATGACCCCACACAAGAGTGCTAGGTCAAAGACAGAAAATATGCAAGTTTTGAGAAAAAACGATTTTAAAATTAAGTGCAAACAGGAAATTCAGTAAACAGCTTTTGGTTGTGCTCTAAATACAGTTACTAATGCAGAAATCAAGTTTAACAAGCCAGAAAATGCTCAAACTAGGCAACTATGCAGAAAAACTTAGCAAATAAACAGAGAAAAAATACTTAAAATCTCAAAAGTATATCTATATCTGGCGGGTAACATGACAGGCACACAGCACCGCCATATGCTGTAAGACTCATGTACTGTTCAGGTGTTGGCATTCCGTGTTGCACTGGCTGTTGTGTTTACAATGTTTGAGGGCTGCCTATGTAGGAGTCACACATTGGGCCACCTATACATTACAATTTACAGGTGGTCGTGTTTGTGTGCCATCCATTTTACTGTGTGTGCAGGTGGAGAGGTGTCAGTCCGTAGGGGCCTACATGGTCAGTGTATGTGCTATACGTTCCCTCTTTGCCAAGGCGTAGGCATATTGGGCACGCCTCCGTCTGCCTACTGGGGCTGGCACAGTGTGTTCATGGTCTGAATCCCTCTGTGCCTGTACTGGCCTTGGCAACTGCGGTGGGCTATGAGGGCCCTCACCATTTTGTCCCTACTGCAGCTGCTTCCGCAGGATCATATTATGTAGCATGGCACATACTATGACGATGTGGGCACACATGCCTGGAGAGTACTGCAAGGCTCCACCAGATGTATCCAAGCACTGGAACCGTGATTTCAGCATCCCAAACACACGCTCTATGATTATTCTGGTTTGTGGGTGTGCCTCATTATGGCGTTCTTGCATGGGTGTGTGTGCATTTCTGATGGGAGTCATCATCCATGGCTCCAGTGCATAGCCAGCATCCCCCACAAGATGGCCATGTGGGATGTCCCCCCTGACAAATACCTAATGCAGCTGTGAGGCATGCCAGATATGGGAGTCATGGTAGCTTCCAGGGCTGCCAGCACACACATCCATGATAATGCCCTGGGCATTGCACATGACCTGGCAGTTGATGGAGTGGAATCCCTTGCGGTTTATGTAGCGCATACCCTGCTCACCGGGTGGTGACTTGATTTGTATGTGAGTGTAGTCTATCGCACCCAGTACCTCCGGGTATTGTGCCACATGGTGGAAGTGACGCATATTGCTAGCCAACTCCTTCTGAGTTCTGGGGAAGTATATCTGCTCATTGGCATGTGGTAACATGGCATCCAGGAACTGGTGTAGTACCCTGGATGCTGATGCCTGTGAGATACCCATTATATCTCCAGTTGGCCTTTGAAAGGTACCTGTGGCCAGTATTCGTAGGCTTACACATGCCTTCATGTCCACTGGTATGGGTTCCCCTCTGTTGTTTCTGGTTCTCAGGCGTGGCCGGCACAGCTCCACTATTTGCTGTAAGATGTCCCTTTCCACCCTGTAACACTCTACTATCTCCAGGTCATGTAGCCCCTGGTAGGTTACCCTTGGTCTGAACACTCTCCTTCTCCTCCGAGGCCTGCGGTGATTGTCGGCATCATCCTCCACAACACTGTCAGTCTCTAACACATGCTGATGAATCACAGCTATGGCAGCTCCCAACATGTACATTTTAAAAGTTCCCCGTGTGTTTACACCTATGGTGTGGTGTTTGGGAATACACAGGTGTGTGTTGGGTGCTTACACACTTTATACTATTGTGCTGTGAACACCGATGATGTCATGGGGTGTGTATGTACGTTCGTAACTACAGGTTATGTTATGTGTTTTACTGCCGGAACTACTATTGTGGTGCCTTTGGTGTTGAATTACATTTGCCTGCCGTGGATTACCTCTTGACCTTCCCTTTACATTTCTGCTCGTTGCACCTACCATTTTCTGGCGTGCATCCTGCAGCCTACTTTCATTTGTGCTTTTCTGGACCTGGCGTATCTTGAGTTATGTGTGCTACTGCCGGTCTGCTGTTGGTTTGCTTTGCTCTGCTGTGTCAGGTCTCCTATCTTTGCAATCCAATACCTCCCCTCCTTTCTTTGCATTCACATGCCTCCCCTATCCTGTTTTGCAGGTTTCTGCAAGCGGACGTGTCAGCTGCCGTCGATTGGCCTTCGTGGGTTGATTGGTGTTGATTGCTCATTAGTACTCTAATTATCCTACTTCCGCATTTCCTTTCCTTCCCCTGACCTTCCTGTTTCTGCTATTGTTTGGGGCACATGCGTCCGATTACTGGGTTTCGAGCACGTTTTCATCCTCTTACACATGCGCTTTTGGCCACCATGTGTGCTCTCAGCTAAACGATTCCTCCCCACCCCTATCCTGCAGCTTTGATTAGCAATGGGCAGGCCAGATTTGCAATGCTCCAATGTGCTTAGTGCTACAGTGGCACACCCCTCTGCTGATGTCATGTATCTCCTCTGAGCCACTCTTCAGTGTTATACCGCTGTGCCGTATGGTACAACCTTCCTCCGGTGGGACATTTGCGATTCAGTATTATCTGCCTCATTTGCATGGCATTGACTACTAATTCATAGTTACCGTGCCGAATACTATCGCAAGCCCTTAGCAACCCTTGCACCTTGGTTGTGGTGTTCCATGCTTACCATTGTGTGTTATGCTGTAAACCTGATTTCTATTACGTTGCGATTTTATGACATTTTTATATTATTTCTTTATGTTACAGCTTCCGCACACATGCCCTGTGGTTCTGCAGTGCGTTACTGTGGACATGACATTAAATGTTGTTATTTACGTGTTGTGCATCTTTTCTTATGCCATTGGCTGTGTATTTCACCATTGGCATATGTTCACATTGTGATACCTGGGTCTGGCCCTCTTCCATAGCTCCGATGTTATGTTTGGGAAAATGTAAACAGTGTTTTTTGGTTTACATTTTCGTGGGCTTACGCTACACCTGCACCACTTCATGAATCACTATATGCCTTCATTTGCATGGTGCAACACTGCACATGGGGTGATTTGCATACCTACACCAGGGGCTGCGCAGATCTGGCGTACGCCGGTAGTGCACATGGAATTAGATCGTACCTGAATCGCTCGGCGGCCATATTTGGCATTATAACGCCTACGCTATGCATGCGCCTGGTGCAAGCTTCATGAATCCTGGGGAATTTGTACCCCCCCCCCCATTATTGGCTTTGTTGTTTGTCCATGTTTTTTGTGCTAAGAGGTTGAGAGCTATGGTGAGAAGTGAGAACTGAAATGATTCACTATATCATAGCCATTAAGTTTCAGTCTTCCTATTTTTCAGGAAACTGCTGATTTAAGATAGTGATGTGTTGTTTTGACTGTACTGCATAGGGTTCTGTGTTCAAGACTTGTCAGTGAAATGCATGGTGGTAACGACATTTTATTCTAGCAACTTTACAAAATTATACAAGCAGTGTTTAAAAAGTGTCCCTGATAAGTCCCAAGCCACCACCACTTGTGAGCTTTGTCCAGGTTTTTTGTTCTAAAAGTTGAGACCTATGGTGAGAAGTGAGAACTGAATTTATATTCCCCGTTATTGGCTTCATTGTCCAGGTTTTTTGTGCTAAGAGGTTGACAGCTATAGTGAGAAGTGAAAACAGAATTTGTATTCCCCTATTATTGGCTTTGTCCAGGTTTTTTTGTGCTAAGAGGTTGACAGCTATGTTGAGAAGTGATGAATTCACTAAATGATAGCCATTAAGTTTTAATCTTCCTATTTTTCAGGAAGATGCTGATTTGGCATAGTGGTATGTTGTTCTGATTGTAGTGCATAGGCTCCTGGGTTCCAAACTTGCCAGTGAAATGCATGGTGGTAACACATTTTATTCTAGCAACTTTACAAAATTATACAAGCAATGTTTACAAAATTATACAAGCAATGTTTAAAATGTGCCCCTGGTTTTTAACCTTTTGTACCCCTCCTCCCCAAAAAATGAAACTGAAAATAAGTGTGAGACACTGTGCAAGATGCCTATGGCTTACACTACTGTCATTCTATTTATAGTGTGGGTGTGGAAGTAGACTTTTATGATGGAAATGTTCTGAATTGGGCAGTTTTGTCATTATTGGTTCATGCATTTTGTTTCATTGCCTGAGTACAGCCTACTGGTAAAACGTTCATACAAATTTAAAATGCACTCTGTCTAACAAAGTGTGTTGTATTATACAAGGAATATAATTTAATAAAGTCAGGAAGGTGTATCAAAGAAAAGAACACATGTATGTTTCTTGCTTTATGTGCAAGGGGCCAATGATTTGAAAACAGACCAAAGGTAATCTCTATCCATTGGCCAGATGCAATTTCTTTGAATGTGGGTTTCAATGCTGTTTCAATGAATGTGAGTTTCAAGGGCAGAGAAGTTTTAATGTCAAGCCTAGTTTCATTGTGAGACAGTATTGCTTTGTTTACCAGATGATGTCTATTAGTGTTTCTGCATTGTTGTGCTGTAAAATGTAAAAATAAAATCCAAATAATCATTGTAGAAGTAAAGCAGTATGCACACATTAGTCTTTATGGTAAATGGAGCGAAATAGCCAGGTAATGGGGCATTGGAATGGCTGCAGGGGGACTCTGGTACCATATTTTGGTTGTCTGTTCTTCAGTTTGCATTTGAAAGTTGGTATCCCACAATTCCATTGGAGTGGGTGGGGTTACATAATTATGTATGCAAATTAGATGTTAATCAGCATACAAATTTATACCTAATTTTCGTGAGCCTTGTCCAGATTTTTGATGTTTCCAGGTTGAGAGGTATGCATGGTCTGTGTTAGTAGGTGATGCCCCTTCCCCTGGAAAACACTGCACCCATGTACACAGTATTGCTGTGCACCTGTTCTGCACCCTGCCATGTACTGTGCACCAATCCTCACAGGTGTACAAACCATTTCTGAATGTGTATTACTGTGTCAGTTATGTGTGCTTTAATGCTCACAGCCCCTATGTGTTTGAGCAATGCATACCTGAGATGATATGTCGACAGATGTCATTTATGAATGCCTTATGTCTGGTTTACAGATCTCAACATCAGCAGTGCATGTATGACCAATACAATACTATTACACTGACAACTGTCAAACCTTACCATAGCTATGGGGAGTGTACACACCCTTACTGATATGACACACTCCTCCTTGATACACCATGGGACCACATTACTGCATATATTAACATTACATGAGCCTGATATGTGACATATGTCCTGTACATTCACATGCAGTGTCTAAGAAATGTGTTAGGTGTGCAGATGCTGACCATGGTGCATACAATCTGTGGGTGCATATGTGTGCACACCCTTATCATGACGGTTTGTTGCACCTATTATGTGTACTACAGCAGTCACTCTTCCTGGCAGGGGTATACTAGCATGGGCCCTCTTGCATTTGCCAGTATATGGTCAGTCTGCCCTACACATGTCCCCCAACTCTGCATGATTGCAAGGTCTACTCATGTGCACATCCCTTGGAGTTTACACACTGCTGTCACTATTGCTCTGGAGTTAGGGTTATGTCTGCAACAGTTCCTGAACCTGACTGTGTGCAGATACAGCCATTCTTAGCATCCTTAAGATCCCTGCTGCAGTGCACTGGTGTGTCATGATGATACATCCTACCCACTGTTAGCCTTTTTAAAGATGCTTGACAACTATGGCCTACATATGTGTGTCAGTTTGCAGTGTCCCAAACACTGAACACCACGTGTAATAGCCTAGTCCCAGCTAATGACTGGCAAACATACAGATGTACACTGGCACCGGCACACTACAGATGGGGATGGGGGGCCTGAGGTGGGGTGAGGCATTGGTTGTGCAGCACCTGCATCTTACATAATACTGTATATAGGTTTCCAACGTGGTCATGGTACACCAGTACACATTGCAATGCATGACTGTTGGGGACCTCTTCTGTTATGGATACATTACCTGTAGAGAGGCCTGACTGATGTTTCCTGTGGTACATCTGTTTACCCTAACCCATAGGCCATGCGCTTGCAGAGTCCAGGCAATTGCTGACATGGGTACCACATAGCCAGTACTTGCTGGACATTCCTACTACCTCCTCAGTGTTGTGGCATGTTAGTGGGCAGCCCGCATGACCAGTTTGCTACATGTGACAGCATTTGTCTTGGGTGACCATCTGTTTATGTCCTACATCATTTCTGTCCCATACATACTTGCCACATACATGACTGTTTGCACTGTTTGCCATGGCATATGCAATGGTGAGGTATGGCTACATGTGCAGCTCATGGATGTTACCTGTTGGGTATGGGGCCCATGCCATGTCATGTACGATGTGTGCAAGCCGCACCTGCCTCTATTGCAGGTGTGTGCACTTTTGATGGCCAAAAGTCTTGGACAGCTGACCACTATGTGGTGTGACATTGGGGATGTGTACTTGCTGAACGGTGCATTTACATGACAAATGCATGCAGGCAGTACCTCAACAGCTGCCTCCACTATATTTTCTCTGGAGTGTGTGCATGCATATGCTACCAGTGTTTGTGAAGGTATGTATTCCCCATATTTGCTGCCCTAACCTATGGTTCCATATTACACAGTCTGTGCTCATGTTGGGGCCACATTGCAGGTGTTAAGGGTTGTGGACCACAGTATTATGATATGCCGTATTGTTGATCTGTAAAAGTTGCCTTTGTAATACTGGTATATACACTGTTGTAGCATTGTATAAGGGTGATGTTTCGCATCTATATCATATTATCGTACAATATAAATAGCGAACGCTATTTCATCGTACCAATAATATCAAAACAAAATATTGAACAAATGGAACAGCACATTTTTTCCCAGGGAAAACATTTGCTGCTCTGTAAAAAAGTAAAAATAAACTTAAACACAAATTTAAGTGGGGGGGCTTCACCCCCCCTACTTAAATATACGAACTCCAAGATTGCACCATAGTGGAGGAAATGGCAAAGTCCCGAAGACAGCCCACCAAATTATTTCCCTGGGAAAAAATTTGATGTTCCGTGACTTCACTATTTTGCCATTTCGACAGTATCGGATCGACTAAATAACATTCGCTATTTAGTCCATTCAATAGCGTTATATAGACCCGATGATTCACACATGTCCCTACTGTAGACTATGTGTCCCAACATTATGTTCATCCCTGTGGACACATTTCGCAATAACAGGATGTTAGTTATCTTGCAGGTGTCTGACATACCCTTTAGATACCCCATCATGGTCACCACTGTGATGCAGTGCAGTTAACAGCAACAATACATGAACATGTATGGCATGGATTATGGGTAGGTGTGTTAGATGTGTGCATGGACTATACCAAAGCCATTACATGCTTGGTGTATTGGCAAGCATGAACATAAACCATACACACCAGCTACAGGCTGCTGCCTTGGTGGTATACCAGAGGGACCTACATGACTGTGAGAGATGTGATGTCAGTGGCCACAGCTGTGACATTGCTACAGGGTGGGTGCAGAATTACAGTACATCAGCAGTACAAGTTCACAATACTACAGCTTATGCACATCTGTTTATTACTACTACGCAGCAACAGACTATATATATGACATCTCACATATGCATGATCTACCTGTACAGATGCGGATGCATACGCAACAGTGGTCTACTGATGTGCCCTGTGGTCTTACCTGCACACTCCTCAGCAAGTGTGTGGGTAGCACCCACCTCCAGAATGGTCTCCGCCAGTTGTTGGGTGTGTGGCATGCAGGTGCCATGAGGCTGGCAAGGAGCTCCTCAACACATCAGGAGGGATGGATGACATGACCCCCCCCATTGTGAGGTGATCCTCCTGGACTGCAGCAGCATGCTGACGGGCATTGTGAAGCAGGTCACTACAATGATGCCGGACCTGCTCATAACTGCGGTTATGTGGCCGACACAATTGACCCTGTCGACTAGATAGTTCCAAATGGTAGTCTGCTCCTGATGCTCATGCACTGTCCTGCTGAACATAACCTGATAGTGCTGTATAAGGTGGTTCATAATTACCTCATTTTCCGCCACTGAATACACTGGTAAACGTCCATGGGACATCTTGCCTGAAAGACATAAAGATGGGAACAGGTTTGAGCAACTCATACAGCAAGGTCACTATAGTTCTTAATACACATCTCTGTCTCCCCCCACCATATCAGTGACAACAAACTGTTCGCACAACTCAATAGGTATGGCTACAGCTTACCTACCATTGGGACATATATTGTATTGTACCACGCTTTGTGCTATGTATTTGTAGCCATGTTCCCTGTGGGGACACTATCATTGCTGGCCTGTTATGGACTATTTCACCTGCATGCCATTTTCAGGGCCACTATGGTTCCATATATGCATGTGGTATGCTTGCTATGTGATTGCTGCACATTTGTCATTCTGCGTTATTGGGGATATCTATGCATGCTGTTGGACATGTTCCAGGATTGTGTGGACTATTACTACCCACATATGTTCTATAACAGTGACACAATAGCATGTTTAGGG